>NC_059347.1:56155000-56455000 GCF_019703515.2 Myxocyprinus asiaticus
ACACTGGGCATTTCTGTCCTTGTTTTCTTGGGGTTTCAGAGAAAAGCAGTCCCCATCTCAAAGACGAAAATGATCCCAAGAGGGTGTGGTGCTGTGTTGACAACAAGATGAAAAAAAAGGAGCATAGCTACTGAAGTTGCTGTATTTTAGGTCAGCGGTCTTTAAGAGGGGGTCTGCTACCTGACCCCAGCACGACAGGACCTGAGAAACCCTTGGTTTTCAAAGTACATTTTGGGTTCAGTTCTGATTTGTAATAAAGAAAATATTACAACAGATTAGTTAGGGGCTGTTCACATGAATGTGGTTTTGTGTGCACCTGCACTGTTTTTAAATGGTTTTTCTATGTAAACACACACTGGATGTACGTATTTGACCACTGTGTTGCGTCTCACTGTTTTTACAAAGTCTCATGCAGCACTGCCACATTTTTTGATACCGTGACAAGTTAAAAAAAAAAAAAAAAAAAAATTTAATCATCTAAAAAAATCACAGATTCACTTGCTTGGAAAAGAAATAATAAACAGAGTGAGTGATTTCGAGTTCGGTTGGGTTCTGGATTAATATTTGACAGTACTGGACAGTACTGGAATATTTGACACGTCGGGTCACACGGTCCCAGAAATCTACTGCATACCTCTACTGCGGGAGGTCTACCATTATTTTATAATCTCAAACAAATTTAAGTAAAATTATGAAAATATGTTTTTTAACAAAAATACAACATTAATTTAGCCTTAACCAATGCTAAAGCTAAGAAACTGAATGTTTCATTATCCCTCTCACAGGTTTTATTTTTCACTCTTGGTCCAATTGTTTGGTCCAAACCCAAATGTTATTCCACCCCACTCCCGCAACCCCGCAGGACTCTTTTCCACATTCATATTTTCAGGTACAAACCGCTGTACATTGGTGTCATCAATGTACTAGCTGCAGCTGCTTTGAAAGTTTTTGTTCTTTTGGATTTATCACCAAAACCTTTCATGCACACTTGCATTTGTCTGTTGTGGATGCATTGCTTTTCTTCCTAGCCATTACCTAGATAAAGTACTAGTCACAAGCACTAACGCTAGTACTCACATTGATGACGCAAATGTACTAGAAATTTTCGGAAACAGTTTGAAAAGATACCTGCAGGGAGAGGGGGTTGCAATCAAATCAAGTGGGAAAAAAGTGACTGTGATTTTGTGAAGTAAGACATTCCTAGCACTAATGAGATTTTTGGGGTAGGTTTAGGGTCATGAGCACTCTGAGAAAAGCTTGTTCATGGTGGCATGCATGTTCACTTCGAGAACTTATGTTGTTTCTACTGCTACATAAAGCAGTTTATTGCATGATCTCCCAGGTCACTGTGATCAAGCTTCTCTCATGGTGCTCATGAACATGCAATGGACGTCAAGATTTTCACTGCAAATTGACTTACATTGCTGGTTGTTTCTCACCTAAACCTATCATATGACTTCAGAAGACTTGGAATATGATGTAGGAGTTGGATGGACTAACCCTATCGACTGCCATTGTATTGAAAACATCTCATTTAAGAAAGTTATACAGGTTTCGAACGATATAAGGGATAAGAAGATTATGACAGAATTTTCATTTTGGGTGAACTATTGCTAAAAGACGTACATTATTCTTATCAACCTGTCACTTTACTCTGATTTCAAGGCTAGTTTAGGGTTAGGGTTGGGATAAGGAATAGGGTTAGGGTTGTGTTTGACAGGAATGTTGTTCTAGGACCAACAAAAGAAGTTGATCTTAGAACACATCCCACTTCAGAATCATGGTGACTGTCTGAAAACACCCTTAAAATCTGTGCAGTGTGATAGCCTAGAATTTGCCCAGTGCATTTAACAGGCCATGCTGGCTTGGCAAGAGGGGACAGCTCTGAAATCCCCCATACTCCAGAAAGTAAAGGGGGGATTGTGCGGCTCATCCATGTTTCTATGTCGACCCAGGCCAGCTCGCCGCTTTACCTTGTAATTGCTGGCTTACAGCGTGGACGGCAGCAACATCAGAAGAGAGACAGATGGTTCTGCCTCTCACATCCCTCTCTGGACAGGATTCAGCATGCAAGCAGATTGAATTCAAGTGTTGGGACTCTAAGCCTGCCTGCTGCCTCTGTGCCATATTCCAGCAGAGAAACGAGGGTATTTTCACATGGCCATTTGTCTCTCTCTTCCTCTCACTGTTTCTCTCGCTCTCTTTTACTGTCTTACTTTCCATCATATGGCTTCCATGTTCTCCCCCTTGTTGTACTCTCATTTCCGCCCTTGCTGCTCTCTTTCTACTAATTAATCTACCGATTTTCTTTCCTAGTATTGGTTGCAGTGTGAGTCATTCAGCAAACAACTCCCACCTTGCTTCCAAACTTAAGTTGCTTCCCCTGCAGAACTGGATAAGCTCTGGTGATGACGGATGTAAATAAACATAAAAAAGTGTTCTGAAGGCAAGACACAGCCAAAAACAGACCAAAACCTAGATTACCTAGTTGACATGACGCTAGGGTGTTCTGGCTGGCTGCTAATGTGTTTTGAGTAGTTATTTTGTATTAAAAAGGTTTTTTCTCCAAAACCAGTTTCAACTTGGTTCAATATGCCTTTATGATTGTCAGACATCTAACAGGTTGACAAATACGCATCCCCTCATGTTTAATACATGAGACGGGGTTCCTTTCATACCGATAGATCTAATATGGTGGTATAAGATCATTGTTAGATCATATTTGACCTTATATCTGTCACAGCGATTGCACTTCAGACATTAAAAACAGCCATTTGCGATCAGAGTTTGTGCAATTCCTTAGTGAAAAGTTTAAATTTGGTGTTGTGTGCGACTGTGCATGTGGTGATTGATAGGGAGGATGTTCCATGACTGTTGTTGGGTCCTTTAATAACATACAACGTGCCGGTGCTCCCTTTGGTGTTTGGTGCCGTACGTGGACTGCGTAATATGTGTATATGGAGTGGCGGCCCTGTCCACCAATCCTAATATAGATTTAAATAAGCCCAAATCTCTCATAATCTTTCAGAAACGGGGTGTTTCAATGCCACAAACAATACTTTTGGGTATTTTCAGCTTAATTTGAGCAAAGCACCCTTTGAAATCAGTTATTTTCTAGGGTTCCAATTTACCCAATAGTGCCGCCACCGGGCGTTTGTTTGCAAACAGTAACTTTATCTATTACTGTGCGGTTGTTGGAGTGTTGTGGGTAGTTGCTAAGGTGTTTTGAGTGGTTGTTGTTGTTGTATTACTGTGTGATTGCTTGGGTGTTACTTGGTAGTTGCTAGGGTTTTTGGGTGGTTGCTTACTGAACTAAGCCTACTCCCACATCTCTATATCTACAGTATGTTCACACTGAAAACCAAAATGGATTTGTCTTTCAAATCCAGTTTTTAGGACTGACTGTCCACATTGTCATTTAGCAGGTGACAAAATCTGATCCATTTGTTCAGACAGCTTAGTCAATATCCAGTGTATATACATCAGTTGCTATAGTAATGATGTATAAATGTAATATATTTTCTCACACAACAACTGAGAGTAGCTGTCTGTGTGGAAATAGGGGAAAGAAAACGTCTCGGTTACGACATTGTGTGTTAACGCATATGGGGATTGTCCTTCCACATAACATAGTTGAAACCACTCTACAATAATGCCAATATTCTAATATTGGCAATGGTGTTTGAGCCCCGCCCTTTCAGGCACGAAGCTGTCTGCTATAAATGCAGGTGCGCAAACACCATTCCTCAGAATTATCTGACTGTGGGACAAGGAGTGCATTGCTCACACCTCAAAAGAACTCTTGAGTCTTGTAGTGTGGCCAGCGTTTGCAATGTCTCATTCCCTTCGTCTCAGGGAACCAAGGTTATGTACGTAACCGAGACGTTCCCTTATGACTCAGTACACTTGACATTGCATGCTAACGCATATAGGGAATAGAATCCCATCATGCTGCACTACATGACGTAACCTTCCAGAGGGGAAACATGGCACCGCTGTCCTGTGGGACGGCGACCGACATGAGTATTTTTCCTTGTCAGTAGCGCGTACATGCTCATCGCCCTCGCTGGGATGACATGTCATCGTCATCATCCACAGTGTCAGAACCGCCGCACAAAATGAGGCTGTGCGCTCCTGTGGAGGGCCGGAGCTCGTCACGCACATAATGTATCGGCATAGACGCACGCGTTGCATGGAGATTGAAGTCCACCACAAATTCATCCTGCTCAACCTCGCGGCCCTGCCGTGCCTCCTCGTGTGATCCCTCGGGTATCACAGAAGAAGTGGGAGGGCGCGGGAGGCTGAATCGTCCCTCACAACGAGGGCGATTTGCGAGCGCAGCGTCTTGAGACTCATGCCCTCGTAATGAGGGCAGTCTGTCTCCATGAGAGCTAACTCTGCATGGGCGTGGCCCAGACAGAGAATGCAGCTCTCGTGCTGATTTGATGGCAGGATGTGCCTCTCGTACAAGGAACACTTACGGAATGACATCTTTAAAGAGACGCGAACACATAAGCGACTATATATATATATATATATATATATATATATATATATATATATATATATACACAATATACAATACACTGTACAATTGCCTTATAAGGATACACAACTCCTGCCGGGAGCGCTGCAGGGAATCAGGATGCTGAAGCGGCCCGTTCACCAGTGAAGTGTCAAACGACGAGGTGGAGTGCTGTTCGCCGGAGCACTGCAGGTGAGCGGAGAGTCTTCTCGTTGCCATGAAGATCCCACCCTCTGACTTGTGTAGTCGACGGAGAAGCAGTATAGGGCTTCTAGATGAGAGATGAATCGCTGTATTGAAGGAAGAAAATTCTGAGGAATGGTGTTTGAGTGCCTGCTTTTATAGCGGACAACTTCGCACCTAAAAGGGTGGGGCTCAAACACAATAGCTATTTTGTGTTTAGTTATTGTAGAGAGGTTTCAACTAGGTTGTGTGGAAGGACACTCCCCTGAGTCATAAGGGAACATGAAATTTGGTCTGTCCTCTTGTTTATCATGGCATGTGTGTTTTCAAAACCACTGACTCGTTGACTCATTCGCTATTCACTACATAGTAAATGTCTTCGTGCAGAATTTCATGCAGTTATTTGACAATATTGCTCAATTTGTATGACTTTACATATTTGCTTCACATCCTAAATTATGAAAAGAACTTTCTGAAATCTAATCTGATGGTTCAGACAAACACATTTCATCTGGTTTGTGAAAATCGGATTTCATGTGCTTTTTTGTTGTTGAGACTTTATATAACTAAACCGATTTGAGTCGGAGATACTCAGATTTTTGCTGCCTGCCTGAATAGAGCCTTAGATATTCTAATCCCCTAGATATTGGTAGAGTGAGAGTCTCTTCTTCAATGTAAGTCTGTTGTTTTTTTTTTGTTTTGTTTTTTTTTTGCCCATTTTATTATCTTCCCAGTCGAAAATGTAGCTAAAAAGGTTAAAAAAAACCTAACCTTAAGTATGAGCAATAGTAATAATGATATTAATAAACCCTTTACAACCCTTAAGGCCCCGATATATACTTCCAGATAAGTTTTTATTCTTTTTTCGTTTAGGAGTGAAAATAAGTTCTAAACGGCCGAGCAATGGTATACTGATTCCGAACATTCAGACACCCACCACACCGCTGTGGGAGGCATTTAGAAGTATATTTAAATATGAGAACGCTCAGTAAAACCTAACTAATGTGACGTTAAAATGTGTTATCAATGACATTATGTCTCATTCTATAAGTAGAATTTACATGAGATCAGTAAACAAAATTGTTTTAATCACTCGATGATGATTTAAAGTAATATATATGCAGAAGAAAATGTTTAATTTGTCTTGTTCACATTACGAATTCATGATGCTAATGCACTAACATGCTATACGTGGCTATAATGTGTGCCGGTTAAACTTTATTATTGTGATTTATGATGACACCGATACTACTGCTAATATGATTGAATAAAAGTGTTAATGTGCAGAATAAAGACAAAAGGATGATAGAGCCATATCTTACTTCAGACAGATGTGTGAAAGGCTTTCACTGCAGATGGTACATGAGTGAATGGGCACTTGAGAGTATTTGAGAAGATTTTATTCCTTTAGTAGACTAATAAAACAAAACAAAAAAAAATCACATGACATGGTCTTGGAAAATGTCTATAAGTGAATGTTTGTACAGATGTACTGTAGGTAAATTTGCACCAGCTTGTTAATAACTACATGCTGATGTGTTCTTGTTGACTGATTTTGACTGACTGAACAACATAAACAGAATGAGCTGTAGTGATGCGTATTCACAGAGAATGATTTGTTCATTTTGTGTTGGCCGCGCATGCACGTTGCGCAACCTCCATTTGTTTGTTATGTGAAAACCGTATAGGCGCTGCACAGGAAACAGAAATGATTAGTTCATCTTTCAACTCTTTTGGTCCGAGTCGTTCGTTCTTTTGTCACGTGACAACCCTATATGCTATGCACACACACAGGAAACAGAAATGATTAGTTCACCTCCTGAGTCATCTGGTCCGATTCCTTCATTCTTTTGTCACGTGACAGCCGTATACGCTATGAATACATGAGTGCATAGTGTATTCGGCTGTCACGTGACAAAAGAACAAACGACTCGGACCAGATGACTCTGGAGGTGAACTAATAATTTCTGTTTCTCATAATTTGTCCTTGGCTGTATTATATTTTTTTTTCCTTGTTGGAACTATAATCAAAGTTTGCGTAAGTAGACGTGTTGGGGGGGGATTTGGCCTCAAAGTAGGTGGAGCTCTAGGTCACACCTACCAATGACGTGAACCAATGGCAGTAAGAATGTGCTTTGCAGCCAGTAACTTTTTTCTTAAAAGTTTGCCCCAGCGAGCTGTTATGAACCACTGAAACAAATGCAAAAACTCCTTCTTTTTGGCCAGATTTTGTTCTACATGACGTCACACCTATTCATTCTTCGATTTCATAGGAAGTATATCAAGGCCTTCAAAGGGATAGTTCACCCAAAAATTTTAATTCTCTCATGATTTACTCACTCTCATGCCATCCCAGATGTGTATGACTTTCTTTCTTCTGTATAACAGAAATTATGATTTTTATAAGAATATTTCAGCTCTGTAGTTCCTCACAATGCAAGTGGATGGGTGCCAAAATTTTGAAGGTCCAAAGTCCACATAAGGGCAACATAAAAGTACTCCAGATGGCTCCAGTGGTTCAATCCATGTCTTCAGACACGATATGATAGGTGTGATAGGGTGAGAAACAGATACATTTTTAAGTAATTTTTTATCATAAATTCTCTGCCCTGCCCAGTAGGGGGCGATATGCACTAAAAATGTGAATCAACAAAAACAGAAGAAGAAGAATGGGAAAGTGAAAGTGAAGTGTAGATTGATTGAGCAGGGAGGAGAATTTATAATAAAAAAAAATGTCTTAAATATGAATCTGTTTCTATCCCACACCTATCATATTGCTTCAGAAGACATTAATTAGACCACTGGAATCGTATGGATCAAAAAGTTGGCTCCCATTCACTTGCATTGTATGGAACTACAGAGCTGAGATATTTTTCTAAAAATCTTTGTGTTCTGCTGAAGAAAGTCATACACATCTTGGATGGCATGAGGGTGAGTAAATGATGAGAGAATTTTCATGTTTGGGTGAACTATCACTTTAAAACTACAGTGTGGACAAATTAATTTGAAATGTCACATAGCTACACAGCCTCCAATTGCAGCAGTTCTTCCTTTCTTTCTAGGGAGGCATGTTTCTTTTTTCTTTTCTTTAAGTTAAAACTCAGGGCATCACCTTTTTTATCACAACTGCGGCAAAATAGCACGGTAAAATAGTGTGGAAAAAATGTGTCCTGGACTCTGCAGCCTGTACAGATAGCTGAGAAGAGATGAAAGGAGTTTGCTTTTTTCAGGTCAATTTGCCTCTGGGGTGTTTACGCCTGGTAAAGTGAAAGAGATCAGTGAGGGCCGAGCTACACATCAGGGATGATAACAGTGTCTGGCTTATCTGCTCATCTGTGTCACAGATGTAACGTCCTTATTGCACAACAAAGGTGTCAATGTCACTTGACTACCGACATTTCTCTCCATGACCTTTAATGAGGCATACCTGTTGTTACCTGTGACTAGTTGTGTTCATTTGTTTCCCATTCTTAGCATTTTTGTTTGTTTGTTTGTTTGTTTGTTTATGCGAAGTCTTGCCTTTACCTGCATTATTGAACAATTTCCAGAGTCCTAACCAGGTGTGGTTTGATAACATGACAAGCAATAAATCTCTTCCATGTCAGAGTTTTTTGTCCTAATTAGCCATGACAGGACATTAATAGGTCACTTGTTTGTTTATTTCTGTCTTGTTGCACTGGGTAGTCCCGCCCACAGTGAAATCTCATTGGTCCAAACATCAAGTTCCATATCGCTGTATAGAAAAAAATTATATGTTCTAATTGGCTGTAATTTTGCTATTTCATGGCAGCATTTTGATTTCATTATTGCTTAAAATCTTGTAGCCTACTATTTTAAGATATCAGGTTTTCACCTGGCAGACAACAAAACGGCAAAAAAATAAAAAAATAAATAAAAATAAAAAATGACATTGAAGGTGGCAGCTGTACCATGTATAGCGTCCGGAATATCATAGAGATTTGGGGTGGAATCTTTTGACAGAGAACATTAAGTAAACACCTAGCAACCATCCACAATGCCATTTCCGTTTTGTTTACAAAATGTAAAAATCTTGGTAATCAACACGTCACGTCACAGATGCTGTTGATACAACTTAAAGGGATAGTTCACCCAAAAATTTAAATTCTATCATAATTTACTCACCTCTATGTCATCCCAAATTTGACTTTTATTCCTTTGTGGAACACAAAAGATGTGTTGTGGTGCGTTCAAGTCCTCGGAAGTTCATACTTACGAGGACGTAAATCGTAAATAAGTGATTTTAGTCGGAAAGGATGGACCTGTATTGTAATGTCAGATTTCTTTCTCTTTCACTTACTAGTGAAGGCAGGAAGCTTTTTTAGCACCAATGCAACCAAATGAAAAGTGAAGCCATGCATTAGGTGTGTAATTAATACTTTATCTATTTTATTACACTAGAGTGGCCACATTTAATGATGGGAAATGTAGTTTTATTGCAAACGCTTATTTTCATCATTATTCTTCGTAACACTTAAAAAAATGCATACAAACTAAACTGAACAGTCAAAATTACCAATAACAATGTGCTTCCACCATGATTCTTAAATTGACATGCCCCCATCTCGGAAAGTCAGGACCCAAAGAAAATCCTGAGTTTCCTACTCGTAATTACGACTTTGTAGTGGCGTACATGTGCACTCAAATTGTAAATATGATCATTCCAACATGACTTGAGTGTACCATTAGTTTCAGTCACCATTTAATTGTATTGTATATAAAAAAAAGAAAAAAAAAAAAGATGCAATGAAAGTGATTAGTGACTGAGGCTAATAATAGGCCTAACATCTCTGTTTATGTTCCACATAAGGCAGTCATCCTGCTTTGGAACAACCAGGTTGAGTAACAGAATATATACAATATACTGGATACTGTATATCTACTCTACTCTGTATAGAATATACTGTATATAGATAACAGAATTTTCATTTTTGGGTGAACTATCCCTTTAAAGGTGCACTCAGTAACTTTTTGCTTGTGTCATCTTGGACTTACAGTGACACCTAGTGGTGTGGATATAGCATAATTCAAAATGAATAGTTTTCAGTTACAGATGCCATTGTAGAAATTCACTATTCACAGTCAGCCATGATTAATTTAATTCAGCAAGTGTCCAATAACAAGATGGTTAATGAGATTAAGCGAGTAGTATTCAGATGGTCATGTGATCCTAAAATGGCAGCCACCATAAGGGCGCCCCTGCCCCATGTAGAATAAAATAGCTTTTATAAGGTTACTGATATGAGTCCTCATCTCATGTGAGTGGTCCTGATTTTATACATATGTTTCATATGGAAAAAAAATTGCTGAGTGCACCTGTAAGATCAGTGTCCTGGTATTTTAAATGGTCCTCAGATCGTTATGAAAATGAAACCCTAACCATAATTTAATTCCCTGGATGATAATTAGGAACCTCCAGCTCTATTTATAGGAAAGCTGACACCATCTCTAGGTGTTGTTAGAGGCTGTGTTTTCACGCTGTTCTGTCACAGCTCATGTTTCCTCACATCATGATTAAGTGTCTTAATCTAGATTAGGCTAAAAGGGTTTCTCTTACCAGATGTGTTAATGGAGGACAATTCTAACACATCAAGGGTATCTGAGTCCATATACAGAAGCTGCGCTATTCCAAAACCCAGTGAGCTTTTTTAAAATGATAGTTCACCCCCCCCCCCCCCCAAAAAAAAAAAAAAACAATGTTATTCAGCACCATGTTGTTTCAAACCTGTGTAACATTTTTTTTTCATCTGTGGAACACAGCAGGAGATGTTAGGCAGAACGTTAGCCTTAGTCACCATTCACTTTCACTGCATCTTTTTTCTTTAAAATTAAAGTGAATGGTGACTAAGTCTTAACTTACCCCCTAACATCATCTTTTGTGTTCCATAATTTGTGTCAAATTCTAAGGCAGCATAACATGGACCCTACGTGGAGATGGCAATCTGAAAATGCATTGCAACAAGCTCAGTGAAAACATAAATTCAAGATGGTGGAAAAAGTGGAAGAAATGTTAATTATACATATTTTATTAAATAGAGTGTAATAGAGATAGTTAAGTGTAATAAAAAAAAATAGTTTATCCAATATTTGTGTGTTCTGCATACTTTTACAGTATGTTTATTAAAACATTACATGGTTAGCTTAGCAACATGCTAACATCAAACTCTATTAAGATCAATTGTAAGTTGAGTCTGCTGTGTGGTGTGCAATCTTTGTTCCATGCAGAGATGCTGCGTATGTAGAACATTCCAAATCAGTCCCTTATCAGGTTCCATGACAGTAAGGATGGTGCCTTAGAAGGCAGCTGGCTGTGTAGTGTCTAGGCAGTGAGGAAGGTCACTAGATTTTTTAACAAATCTAGTGTGTGTGTGCGCACACTGTCCTATTCCAAATCTTATATCAATTTGAGCAATCTAATTTCAAATTGCATGGTCACTTTATTTGATTTTATTAGTATGCGTGATCCTGCCCAAAAAGGGAGAGTAAAGATGTGTGAATGCAGAGGCTCAGGACCCAAACGCAGAGTTAAAATAAATGAATTTATTAATACAAACAAAAAGGGCAAAAATCAAACCAAAACTCCCACAAGGGGCAAAAACAAACATAAACAACCCCGTAGGGGAAAAACAACAAAGGAAGTAATTCAGGCTGGGGAAGAAGGTAAACGGGGCACAGGACCGACCGGAATGAACAGGAACAAGGTAAGGGAACAGGACTGACAAGGAATGACCGAAAACACACACAGAACCAACTAGATCACAAGACGAACTGGCACTGGACAGCACACAAGAGGAGACTAAAATAGGGAGAGAAATGAAACGGGTTAATGGGGACTGGTGAGGCAAATTAACTAATAATAAGCAAACAAGGAGGTGGGGTATGATGTAAGACAGAGAGACACGCGGCGATACAGAAACAAAACAAAGCCACGTGCCGTCACTAGACAACAAAACACCCGAATGGCATGAGCCCACATTGCCAAGACTATAAGGCAATATACGCCCATGCCAACCGACAAACAAGATGACAGAATGCGTAGCAATGTCAAACAAAGCGAAGCCATGCATTCTCACACTAAACAAAACCTGAGCGTACATCGCGAGGAAAACGCCATGCAATGCACGCAACAGGCAACAAAAACAGGATAGGACACCTGTGTGAGAGTTCGGCCACACACACACCCGACACCTTAGACCTAAGGGACTGAACCTCAGCACAGCATGAAGACAGCCCACGACCCGGGCGCGCAATGCAAGCGCGATCGAGGCGCACCCGTGTTCGTGAGAGACAGACAAACTATTAACGTGAGTGCATGCTGCCAAGATGACATAAGCATGATGCACCCACATCAGTAACAGACAGACATGGAGCACGAGTGTCCAGATCCCGACACAGACCGAAACCGAACCAGACAGGATGTCAGGATTCAGGCATCGTGCTCCCGACATGAAACAAGACAGACCAAAGAGCGCACGGCAAGGAATACAACCGAACCAGTGTGCTCACACAAAGATAGACACCGAAACACAAGACAGACATGGGACGATGATGCCACGGTCCTGTCAGACAAAACCCTAGACTGACAGAGTGATAGGACCATGACAAGAAGGGTGGTATAACACATTTTAAACCCCTTTGGAAAGAGTCGCCAGATTTAACTTTTTCTGTCTGACTTGTTTCCAGTGAGGCACTTCATGGTAGGTAAATGTCAAGGTGTGTCTTTATAATATATATAAAAAAAGACTTGAGTGAGATTTGAGACCTCTGATTCTGTTACAAAAAGTATTTTCTTCTGGTCCTCTATCTCATAGTCCAAACATATTGATGTGATGTGCAAAATATCAAGAGAGGTCTTGTTTAAGGATTAGAGTAAACAGAATATGATTTCTGTCGAGCTGGTTGGAAATTAAAAATGTGGAGAGAGTCTTCTGAGGGCATACACACAATGTATGTCCTCTGTTGCACCCCCTACGAACAGACCTGGCAAAATGAACTTGACATGGCATGCTGACCTTGGTGTTTCCTGGACACACACACACACACACACACACACACACTTTCCTCTTTGTATCCCTCCATCTCTTCACACACACAGTCACACACTCCCTCTGCTTCATTAATAAGATCAAACTACACAAACACACATTGTGTCTCTATAGTCTTGTTTTTAGAGTATACGGGCCAACATTACTTAGCTTGAATTGTTAGTTGATGACACACATTTGCTGCTTGTTTGCTTCATCAGCATAGTGCTACACTACAGAGAAATTATGCAGGAGTGTAGATGTATATAGCTTTTTCCAGCTCAGAGCAATAGGGGGGGAGTGGTGGCTCAGCGGTTAAGGCTCTGGGTTACTGATCAGAAGGTCGGGGGTTCAAGCCCCAGCACCGCCAAGATGCCACTGTTGGGCCCTTGAGCAAGGCCCTTGACCCTATCTGCTCCAGGGGCGCCGTATCATGGCTGACCCTGCACTCTGACCCCAGCCTAGCTGGGATATGTGAAAAAGAAGAATTTCACTGTATATGTGCAAATGTATAATGTGATAAATAAAGAAAATTATAATTATAATTAATTATTATAATTATAAATTATAATTTATACAATATATTAATGACGGTTTAACCTTGTACGTCTACATACAGTACATTTGGATTTGCAATATGTTTGTAAATGGGACTTGAGTTACTTTTCCTCATGAAACCTGTTAAATTGCACTAAATTGCTGCATTTTCCACTTCTATCACATCTTTTGTTGACATAAGCAACGGCTTTTTGAGTTTTTTATCCGTATGGCTACCATTGACATGGCACCATCAAAATGTCATTAGGGACAACATGAAATGCCATTCGCAACCCATTTCACTTTCGTTATGTGACTTATTTTCAAAATGATATTCAACTAGAAAATGAAGTGGGGAACTTGATTTTATTCATTGGGGATTGATTGGATTGTAAAAAGTGGACATATCTTGATTTAATGTTGACTTGGCTCTGCAATGTTATTTGCCAGAAATTACCTTGTTTTTTGTAGTTTACAACCAATTCTACCAGCTATCACTAGCTAAAAAATGCTAGGGCACATTGCCGCAATGTTGTTTAGGTTTGTTTGTTAAATCAAGACAATAGATTTTCAATACCTATGTCACAAATCCTTAAAGCAAGCAGAGTGGAGTAATTGCATCAGCTCCTGCAGAATTTTGTGAGTTATAATATTGAGAGTGTCCTTACCATTTAAGTTACAGCTTTGTTTACACACACACACACACACACACACACACACACACACACACACACACCATAAATAAAGGGCGATTTAGCACCACAAATGCTAAAACTTCCCTAACAAAAGATTTCTGTATCCTGGAGGATACAAACATTTGAGAGGCTGGGGAGAAAAGCAATGAGTGAGTCTATAATTTTTTCATAGAAAATAATGAAAAGGGGGTCTCTCCAAATACTGTGGTCATGTGACTTTGGATATAAACTCTCAACATGATCACACAGGAAGTCGGCATGCTATATCTGAAAGTTCTGGTACCCTAGGATCAGTGACAATTTGCTGACTCACTGACAAGCGACATTTCTGCATCGGTTTCATTGCATTTACCTTCCCGTGTGGCTCGACTGGCAGTGTGTTGCATCAGCAGTGTGAGAGACTCAGGTTCATGTCCATGTTGAAACCAGGAAGTAATTGCATATGCTTAATCAAGGATGAGTGTGATTCAGAAGTTGCACTAATCCCCCTAACATTTAAATTTTACACCAAAAATGGTTAGGTTTGGGTTTGGGTTGGGTGGTAGAGTCCATAAAATATGCATTCCTCTTCACTGTATTACATCCTGTACGGCTGAAAGGAACTCACTTCACAACTAGCATTTGCCAACCTTTCCTGGACATAAATGGAGTGCACACATGCCTATATGCCCTACAAAACTTACCACTTTGGCCACTAGGGCATTGTTTTAAATTTCTATAAACATATACAGATTTTTGCTAAGAAAGGTTGACCAACTCTTTCTGATTTCATTGTGAGAACAGGCTGAAACTCTGGCATCAAGTCACTTTATGTAAAAGTAAATAAAAAAAAAATTGGGAATGCAGCTGAATTTGAGGCAAATTTTCCTATTTTTTCAGTGTGGCTTTTAGTGACGAACCGTTTCAGAAATTTGAGGCCAATACCATTCACCGATTAATTTAACACTGTGGTCAGTTGATACCATTCCGATCATCAACATTATTTTTTAAAATGCCCCTTTCCTCACATTTACAAGTTATATGCTGCAGTTATATATTTATGCCCACACTGTAAAATTGCATCAATTTACATTAATAGTGAAATGAATTTATTTTATTTGTTTGAATTGAAAACAGTTTGGAATAGTTCTATTGTCATTATCAAAAATCATTCTGACATACTGGCAACCAGAAAACACCATGAGAGCATCACACACAGCAAAGATACATTAAAAAATAAGTGAGATCATATCCATTTCAAGCTCCAGAACTGCTCTCACAATATAGTGCTTAGAGTGACTGATGAGCAATTGAGAGCACGCATGTTTGAGTGGCACTGAAGGCGTGCATTTTGGAGTGAGTGAAAACGAGAGCACACATAATCGCTCAAACTGTCTCAATCGATACACATCATTTGACTTGCGACTCACGTTACATGAATTATACTCAGATTTGTTTTACATCATTATTGGTTTAATTCATTTTAAAATCAGTTTGCAGTACCTTTGTCCTCCCCGTCTCTTACTGTACAGCGAGTCAGAATTACTACCATAATACCATGAAAATGGGCCCCTTACAATTCATACACATGTAATATTATGTTTTTAAAACAAACCGGCATATACATCTGAACTACAGCATATCTGAAAGTGTAAATTCGGGAATGCTTGGAATTGCCAATAATTCCAGTGGCCGCAATGTCATGCTTCAACAGCTGAGCAAGTACATATTCATTAGAGTAGCAGTGTATGTGTGATTTTGTGCATGCTGCAATGAAAAAAAGATTGGCCCTGAAACTAAGCACAATGTGCCAATCGCCATTGACAGATTTAAGATATACTGTATATCGGCTGACCGATTGGTGCACCCCTAGTTATTTTGCAAGTTCTACAAGCTGTAAAGTTGAAGATAAAAGCAATAATTTAAAGAAAACATAGAAATGTATTATTTGGGCAAACTAGTCTCATAGAATGAACGTTACTATAACTACATTTTTGCAAACTGAATTTTACTTGCTGCGTTCTACGTTTTGCTGCAGTTTCCAGGTGAAATTAATACTAAAGGTGCTACAACAACAGTGTGTTTAATTCACTTTCACACAAATCACGAGTACAATGGCTGATTTTGGCTTTATACACTCATTTTTCTCTCTATTACTCACACAGTGCTATGTTATGATATCAAAACACTTTTAATCTAATGGATCATTTAAAAAACGATACATTTTAGGCAGATGGTATTTGCACCATGGTGCAAATAGTGGCAGATATTATTTGCACCCCAACCCTGGTGCAAATAATGGTAGATACTAATTGCACCCTGGTGCAAATAGTGTCAGATACTATTTGCACCCATATTTAAATACTAACAAACAGAATGGGCATCGCTGCAGTGTGTTTATTGTGTTTATTTAGAGTCCCACAGACACACTACATTAACCTCTACCGCCTCCGGATCAAACCCCTCTCTGCACTCCCTGACATTCACCATGACCAAATCACTGCAATGAAATCAAAATTAATATTCATTTTTATCTGTTATTTTAAGTAGTATTAAAGGAAATATTAAGAGTGGAAACAAGAAATAAATTTCACTTGGAAACTGCAGCAAAATGTGTATGTAATTTAGTTTTTCAAAAATATTGCCACGGTAATGTAAATTTCATGAGATCAGGCTGTATTTGTGCCATAATGTGTTGGAAAATAGCAATACATTATTTTTTTATTTTTTTTACATTTTCTAGCTCTTTTTAGGGTTAAACTGGCAAAGTGTTGGAGATGTTTAGCCATTTTTGCCAAGTTTAGCGAAAGGGGCCGTTAGCACAGAATTTGCATCTGCCTGCTCTGAATTTTAATTGCTGTCTGTGGATGCCTTTGACCGTTGCACTGTGTCTTGCAGTTTTTCCAGCCACTCGTGCAGGAGCACTGCACTTTTTAGACAAAAACTGTCAAGTTTAAAAAAACTTACAATTTAGATACCTGCGTTCTGTTGTATTCTTGTGCTGCAATTTTTAATGCAAGAATGTGTTCAGTTGGCTGGTCTAAGCTCAACCAGCCTGGTCAGTTGCCTGGTTTTAGAGCACGTTAGGGAACTTTTTTTTTTATCTGGTCAGGCTGCATGATTTTTTTTTTAGCAGGGTTTTGATCTACTGTACATAGTGGCCAAATAATCTTAATCAAATATCTCTATCTCCTGTGTCATTCATTTGTGCTCTCTTTTCAAAGATACACACACAGACAGGACAATACTATAGCATCAGGCCAATAATTCCACAGAGATGATGGAAAGCTCCTTGAATTATATGCTGCTGCATCATTTGCTCTCACTTCCCCCAGACTGGGGTAATGCATTAAATAAAAGCTCTGGGAAAAAAGGGGGGAGACAGTTAGTCAATGCAAGAGAAAAAACGAACATCATTTTAATGGCAGCGTGATGGCTCATTTGCCATATAATTAAGGGCTGATCTCTATAAGAAGCTTCTATCAGATTGAATATACAAAGAAAGGGCTTTATATACTGTATAGATAAGGGGGAGGGGCTAAGAGGGACATAAAGGATATACTGTAATTGGACATGGTAACTCCCGTGATTGAAGAGGAAACTACTGGCAGAACAAGTCTGTGTTCAGAATGGAAAACTAGCTTAATTACTAAATGCTGGGCAGTTTATGATGGGTATTGCATACTACTTTAGTATGTTTAGTATGTTGTAATAGAGAAACAGAATGCATTTTAAACAGTAGTATGTCACACTGTTGTCACATGACTTCATCATGTTGCATGTCTAATTTCACGAGTGGTGTCCAGTTATCATTTTGGAAATAAATATGTTTATTTTCTGTTTTTAATCTAATTGTAAATACAAGTTAAAAACACTGTTAATCAAATCAATCCATCCAGCAGTCCATCAAGAAAATTTTGATATTTCTTCCGGTTCTTTCATCACACTGAAAATAGAAGGTCAAGTTGCTCACGTTGCATTTTGAGATGTAACCAGTTTGCTCTGTTGTATAGCTTACTGCACATTTTGAGAAATACAGTAGGTCATCTGGGTATTGCATTTGTATGCATACAGAAAATTTGCATGTATTTGTACTGCAGAAATAGTAACTGTATGGGGGTAAGCTACTCCAAATTTAGCCCAAATGTATCTTGCTACATACATCTGGGTTTAAATTAGCTTAGTAAGAATTTGTTATTTTGGTAATATCTTTTAAATATTTGGTAACACTGTAGAATAAGATTGTATAGGATGTTAACATTAGTTAATCAAGAAGTTAACACGAACAACCAATGAACAATACTTTTACATAATTTAATAACCTTTGTTAACGTTGCTTAATACATTTTGAACTAAAATAAAAAAAAATACTGAACAATAATTCTACAGCATTTATTAATCTTGGTTAATGTTCATTTATACATATACTACATTTTAAAAGTTAACATGAAAAAGTTACATTAACATGACAATGCATTATGAACTAACAATGAACAATACTTTTTCAGGATTTATTTATCTTGGTTAATGTTAATTTTGGAGAGAATGTTGTATACATTCACATTACTTAAAAAGTTGAAACAACATTAACCAAGACTCAGTTAATTGTTAGTTCTGCTCCGGTGAGTTTGTCGGTTTATTCTGTGTGTTTTGTTATTTTCTCTCCCTCATGTCTCGCAGGCAAAGCCGGCATGCATGATCAGTGTTTCCATGGGAACATAGATTGTTCCCAGGGGAACGCTGATCATACCACTGATTACACCTGGTTCTCCTCTAATTCACTCCCTACTTAAACCCTTCGTGTTCTCAGTATCCTTGCTAGATTGTTGTTTGATGTGAAATAACTTACCTCACTCGCTCTGCCTGGTTGGTCCTGTCTCGCGTATCTGTTTGTTTGCCTGTCTCTGCCCGTGTGTCGGGAGTGTGGTTACCTTCCAGCTTGCTGTACGCTTGTTCTCTGTGCTCACGAATCTTCAACGGAGGATTCCTCGTCTCTGTCCGCGTGTCGGGAAAGTGATTGCCTTCCAATCTGCTGGGTGTTGTTCTCTGCACCTCACTATGCTTCTACGGAGGATTCCTACAAATCTGCTCCTGACTTCCACAATGCATACACTTGTCCATGAACACACTCTTCACAGATCTGCCCATTGTACGGCTACGGCATGCACTCATCCCCAAAACAATTTCCCTCAACTGCAGCCGGTGCTGGGATCTCCAGTCTTCGCCAGCACAGTTAAAGTTCTCATTTCTTGTTAATAAATCCTTTGAACTGTTCCTCTACTCTTGGGTCTCTTTGTCTCACTCTCTGACAAGTCCATTATACTTAAACTAATGTTAATACAGTTTATGCAACATTTTTGTTGAAGTGTCAACTATTTTAAGCAATTGGTTTACAAATGCAATAATATGTACTGCAGAAACAAAATTGTTACAGTGGTTATATGAATGAATCATTACAACAGAATAACATTCAAAAAAAATTTTTAAATTAATGTTCACAAAAAAAATTTTCTCCCCAATTTGGAATTCCCAATGCACTCTATGTCCTTGTGGTGGCATAGAGACTTGCCTCAATCTGGGTGGCGGAGGACAAATCTCAGTTGTCTCCACGTCTGAGACCATCAATCCGCGCATCTTATCAAGTGGCTTGTTGAGCGCGTTACCACAGAGACATAGCGTGTGTGGAGGCTTCATATTATTCTCCACTCAGCACATTCTGGATTCGAGCTCGTGACTCCAGGGGTGGTAGTCAGCATCTTTACTCACTGAGCTACCCAGGCCCCCCCACTACTCATTTTTAAGTATGCCAGACATGTAATTATACTAAAATAGCACTTTAAATTTTAAATGAAAATCTCTTAATGCTGGCAAATATAGAGTTAGAAGCAACTGCAAATCCTCTGAGCATGCCAACACACGGGAGCTAAATGTTAAAATGATGAGACACTACCTGACAAGTCAATGTCTGACGATGAAATATTTAGCAGCTGTGTGCAACCACAGGCCTAAAGCCATCCAAACACACTTTTTGTGAGGCACGCAATGAATATGCTCTTCTGCTTCTTAAAGACCTTTCCACGTATTTTATGTGAATGACAGAGTAGACTTTTTGAATGCTTATTGAATAGTTGAGGGTGTCAGTAAATAGATAAATATAAAATTAAGACCTATTATGCAATCCACATCCAGATTCTGATGTGTTCTCACAGAATGATGGGCAAGTTCAGTGACAGGGGTATATAAGGGTTTATATTGTATATTCAATCTAATCTTTAATGTTTTTTTTTTTTTTTTTTTAAGCAGTTTAGGTCTTTTCATATCTTTTAATCAAGATGGTCCTTGAGATGCCTATATGGTTATATGGAGATTAAAAAACTAAGTTGCTGTTACATTATTCGTTCTTTAGAACAATTTTTTCGAGCTATTAACTCAGGAAAAGAGAAGTCCATTTGGATTCTTTCAAGCACCATAATACATACTGTAGATGTTTTTTTTTTTGAAGGACTAGAGAATGAAAGGTTGGTACTCAATTTAAGTGAAACTTATAGGTGAAGTGCATATTTTCTGTGCCTCTAGTAGCACTACACAGAATTGTAAAAAGTAATTACTTTTTCAAACAGTTTTCCCAAAGACTAAACCTCGTCTCATCCTAAATTCACACCATTGGTTGAGCCAGTGTTGCTATGTTGGGCTGGTCAGGATGCTCAAAGAAACACATCAGTGTTTGCTAGCACCACAGAGCCACAGTCTTTACACTTTTCAGGGGAATCAATATACTTTGTTGTTTATTATAATCGAGAATCGACTTGAAATGTTGGAATCGACTCCAAAGCTGGAGTCGATTCATTTTGGGGAACTGGATGATATTTTCGGACTGTGTTTATTTCTTCGGCCACTGAACTACTACACATTTCAAAGGACTAACAGCACTAAACAATTCACAAAAGAATTATGAAATGATTCCATCTTAACAATCATCAACCGGACTCTGCTTCTTTTGTAGTCTGTCAGCATCTGTAAATCAGCTCAGTTTGTTCATCTGTATGAAGCAACAAGCCCTTCAACACATCTGCTTTCCAGACCTGTATAGTCTGCTAGTATTTTACTTTGGATTAAACTTATAATCAAGTAACATGCCAAATTTGTGACAGTAAATTGTCATACAATAACAACTTCCCCGGTGTTACAACACAAGTCTGCAACAAGGAGATGTTGAGTTAGCTTCCCAATTCACATCAATAAATGGTTATGTTAAAGTTTAAATGATCAATGTGCTGCACTTATAAAAGCAAGAATCTCATTTTTTCTCTAATCGTTCTCGACATTTTTACAGTGTTTTAAAACCTATTGCGCATAATATATATATATATATATATATATATATATATATATATATATATATATATTACTAGCCTACTTTTTACACAGTTTTACATTAAAATTATTTTATGAAATCAAAAACAAATATTTTAAATACACATTATAAAATATATATTTTTTTCAGTTCTATGAAATAAACCAGGACAACAACATGGATTTTTAAATAAAACTGAAGTGTATTGTTTGGACATTTTCTTCAGTGTACCTATGGTAGTGGACAGTTACTGTACATTCTAATATAAACCTCACATTTTCAGTGGTGCTTTTAAAATTATTTGCGGTAGTTCTACGAAAATACCGGTACATCTACTCAAACTTTCCTCAAATTTATCTCATAAGATTAAAGCATTGTGCTTTGGTATGTGCATATAGACCCTGATTTAATTTTAGAATGGACCTATTAATAGTAAAGTCATTCATGCTATTATAAATAGTGCAAAGAATGCTTAGTAGTGAGCTGTTTATTATGAGATTTAACTTTCCACTCGTTTGTTTGTTTTTTCTAAATCTAAAAAATTAGTCTGGAATCGATTCCCTCAATTCCAAAACCAGGAATCGGAGTCGATTCCTAAATTTCTGGAATCTAACAGCCCTAATCAATCCTACAAGATAACTATCAGCTAGTAGTCAATTTGGTTTCCCAGCATTTACTTTGAATCAGTGATACTTCTTAAATTTCAAGAAACCGTTGATATTTTCATGCTATTTCTGTGTGGTATTTATATGTCAAAATTTTCATTTAAAATATATAAGAGCAGAAGAGCTTACATGGTCATGAAAATGGAAATATCAGGAAATAATACAATAAAAATATATTGTTCACTTTTAGTTCTATCAGGAAGACTTGCAGACTTGAGTGAAATTCAAGATTACATTTATATGATGAATATAAAACAGAAAATGTAATGTCTCTCTTTGGCGTAAGCCCCGTCTGGCGGTCCTAAGAAGTTGTACTCGGAACCGTCATATCCTGCCAGAGATAGGAGGCAGGGGCGAGAAGTCTACCCCCATGCAGGACGAGACTCAACTGGTGGTGGTGGGGTGGTGGAGGTTGCCGTGTTAGCACACTGAAACAGCAATGTGATAGATTGTGAGCAGACTTATAAAGAAATGGCTTACATGTGATTGGCTAGGAGTTACCTAGCTAATGGTGCGATGATGTACAGCTGCTAGTCTTCCCACTAGAACTACGCTGCGCTTACATTTCCTGATACCTAATGCATTTACTACTATTCAGTATAAATTAAGATCAATCCAGAACATTTGTGGCATAACATTGAAAAAAAGCAAAAATCTGGGTAACAGTGAGGCACTTACAATGGAAGTGAAAGTGGCCAATCAGTAAATGTGCAAAAGCTTACTGTTTCAAAAGTATAGCCAAAAGATGTAAACAATATGCATGATATAGTATATCCATTTACATGATTTTAGATTGATAAATTCACTTACCAACCTTTTATATAAGTTAAATTACATTTTAGAAAATTCATTATTCGAAAGCAGTGGGACCCCTGTCTCCCGAAATGCAGGCTTCCCTGAACTGCATCACATGACATAAGCCAGCAAACATGACCAATTCCAAGCAAAGTCATGCAGAAGTCGTGCACTTTACCTCCTCATTGATCATAGATGATACAAACTAGGAAACTGGGACTCTTCAGTCAGAATATGGATTATCTGGTTGCATGAGCTGTATAATATATTTACTATGTTAAAAACTGACAGAATGATACAAAGCCTGCATCCTGTAAAGGAAAGGCTTTGTTGTGTACATAGTCAGTTTTTGTTCAACTCTTATGCATGCTATTTTTAAAATGCCAGAGCATTACAGAAGTGCTTTGGTCATACATTTACACAGTGTGGTTGATTTTGAGCATGTAGAACAACAGAAAATAAACTATCAATGGGCATTTAACTAAGAATGAATTGTGCCCTGTGATAGTTTAATTTATTTGGAAACATGTCTGTGTTGTGGTAGCACCTGATGCGCTAAAGTAATTATGTACACTGGCAGCTAAAAGTTTGGAATAATGTACAGATTTTGCTGTTTCGGAAGGAAATTGGTACTTTAATTCATCAAAGTGGCATTCAGCTGATCACAAAGTATAGTCAGGACATTACTGATGTAAAAAACAGCACCATCACTGTTTGAAAAAAAGTAATTTTTAATCAAATCTAGACAGGCCCCATTTCCAGCAGCCATCACTCTAACACCTTATCCTTGAGTAAACATGCTAAATTACTAATTTGGTACTAGAAAATCACTTGCCATTAAAACTGCTGAAAGCTATTTGGTTTTGTTAAATGAAGCTTATCATTGTCTTTGTGTTTGTTTTTGAGTTGTCACAGTATGCAATAGACTGGCATGTCTTAAGGTCAATATTAGGTCAAAAATGGCAAAAAAGAAACAGCTTTCTATAGAAATTCGTCAGTCAATCATTGTTTTGAGGAATGAAGGCTATACAGTGCTTGAAATTGCCAAAAAACTGAAGATTTCATACAAAGGTGTACACTACAGTCTTCTAAGACAAAGGACAACTGGCTCTATCAAGGACAGAAAGAGATGTGGAAGGCCAGATGTACAACTAAACAAGAGGATAAGTACATCAGAGTCTCTAGTTTGAGAAATAGACGTCTCACATGTCCTCAGCTGACAGCTTCATTGAATTCTACCCGCTCAACACCAGTTTCATGTACAACAGTAAAGAGAAGACTCAGGGGTGCAGGCCTCATGGGAAGAATTGCAAAGAAAAAGCCACTTTTGAAACAGAAAAACAAAAAGAAATGGGTAGTGTGGGCAAAGAAACACAGACATTGGACAACCGATAATTGGAAAAGAGTGTTATGGAGCATAACCCCATTGAGCTTTTGTGGGATCAGCTAGACTGTAAGGTGCGTGAGAAGTGCCCAACAAGACAGCCACATCTATGGCAAGTGCTACATGAAGCGTGAAATGTCACCTGAGTATCTGGACAAACTGACAGAATGCCAAAGATCTGCAAAGCTGTCATTGATGCATGTGGATGATTTTTTTGATGAGAACTCTTGGAAGTAGTTTTTTTTCAAATTGTAATAGTAATTTTTCATGTTATTAATGTCCTGACTATACATTGTGATCAGTTGAATGCCACTTTGGTGAATAAAAGTACCAATTTCTTTCCATAAAAACAAAATCTGTACATTATTCCAAACTTTTGGCCACCAGTGTAAATAGGGAAAAGGCCCAAACACTTCTTGCAGGATGTGCATATTGTATACCCACGCATACATGCTCTTTTACATTATTTGATTATCATTTGATGAGTTACTGCCACCATGATCACTAGAGAATTTACACAAACACTGAAATGCTGCATACAAAAATGGTGCATCCCAGCTGAAAAAAAAAAAAAAAAAACTGTGTAAACTAGCCTAAGCTGGTATGCTGGTTTTAGCTGGTCTCCCAACCTTGTCAGGCTGGTCTCAGTTGCTGGTTTTAGGGCAATTATCAGTTTGGGGCACTAAAACCATTTGAAAACCAGCTTGACCAGGCTGGGAGACCTGCTATAACATCTTTTTTCAAGGTTTTATTTTTTATTTATTTATTTTTTCTGGAGCCAAGCATAGTAGTATTTTCTGAAAAAGACTTGTGTATCTCTATAACAGTTGCTTTTTGGGAAATCATAAAAACTAAATCAAAAAGAAATCTCACTTTATAGTGTTGTGGCTGTGAAGAAGTTGAGTCGTATCATCTAACTGTTGAAACACAGGGACAGGAATTATTTGGTTAACTGTCCAGAATAGTTACCAATTCCTATATAATGCACTAAGGAATAAAATGTACACACAATTTATTCAAATTAGAAACAACAAGCAAACAATTCATCTTAATTTGTTCATACTACACTTTGTTTCAGCTAGAAAAGTTTGTTTGGATAAAAGTGTTAATTGTGTGCTCATGATAATGATCAGTTGATGACCCTCTTTAGCTGACAGCCCATCCTCAATTATTTGTAATTAGGATTAAATGCTTAGGGAAAAGATGCTGCTTTCTTGAAGTGTAGATCCAAATATGTTTCCATTGCAATGAGAAGTGTGGGAACAGTTCTGGCATTAACATGTGCATGTTTATTTATACATAGGGTGAGAAAAGCCTGAATGAGTGACAGCACTTTGTGCACTGAGCCAATTACCAATTTGCTCCCAATGTGCAACTATTTAAACTTGCAGCTGTTTCAACTGCATTTCGAATCACTTTGCCACCCAAAACTGAATTAGCATGTTTATCCACCAGTCCAGGATCTCATTAAGTCGGGCACCTAAAAGATGGCACTGTCAGTCTTGGTGAAGTTGGAGGATTTCCAACTTGTGTTTTCACTCACAGAAAATAAATTGTTTACATTATGATGAAAGCATCACATTTGGCGCACAGTTCAATTTAGATTTCATGGGAATGGAAGCACAGAGAAGTGTTTTTATTTTGACAGATCTGTCCACAGGGTTTGCTATATCTGAAACTAAAAGTGTCTTTGTAGTGAGGTAAATATGCTGCATTTGAGCATCCTGAAAGTAATACCAAGCCATCCAGGTGTGGTTTTAGTTTGTGTATGTATTAATGTATCTTGACTTGGCTATATTGAATCCTAAAAAACACCTTAGATGCCTCGCAACCAAATATTTCAATGTTATGTTAGCATGGAGTGCTAAAACTCGTTGTTTATGAGTTTGTTGGCTTTGGATGGGGCTTCGGGAACAGTTATGAATGTAACACGATTATATGTGTGGTTTTGTTTATGTTGGCTTATAATCCATGTGGAGAACATGGGCTTTTGAGAAATGGGTTTGGAAATTATAATTGCTAGAAAGAGAAGAAGAGTACAGACGTAGGAGGAAGGAAACCATTAAAAAAGTTAAAAAAGCAGTGGAAATTTTTTGAGACTAGAAATACTGGAAATATTCATATTTTTTAAATAGTAAACTAATTGGGTAAAGAGTTCTGGAACCAATCGGAAGCCACAACTCCTGCAGTCTCATTATTAAAGGAATGTTCTGGGTTCAATACAAGTTATGCTCACTCGACAACATTTGTGGCATACTGTTGATTACCACAAAAGATAATATTGACTCATTACTCGTTTAGTTTACAGTTACAGTAAGGTAAGTTAGACACTTACAATGGAAGTGAATGGGGCCAGACATTAAGCTCTAACACACTGTTTCAAAAGTATAGCTACAAGACGTCAACATAATACTGTACATGCTAACATGATTTTAGTGTGATAGAGTTGGATACAAACCTTATCTGATCCAATAATACAGCTTGTCATGGCGGTATAACGTTGGTAAACCCTGTAATAAATACTGAGTTAAATGCCATTACGCTGGTAAATCCATGATTTGATCACACTAAAACCTTATCAACATATATATATATATAGGTTATGTCTTGTGGCTATGTGTATTTTAATGTTTATGGACTGGAGCCATTTTCTTTTTTTTTTTTTTTTTTTTTTTTTGTAAACTGAGAGAATTTTAATGGAATGAATATTATATTATGGAAATAAATAAATGCTGTCGGTTGAGCTTAACTTGTACTGACCCGGGACATTTCTTTAAGTTATGAAAAGTTCACAACTAATTAACAGACAATCCATAATTATTTAAAGGTAACATAAAATGCATTCACAACCTATTTTACTTCTGTAACGTGTCAAATCTTTGAATGAAACAGGATCTTATAAATCAGGAATTGATTGGAAATTAAAATGTTCTCTCTACTGTATGACCTCTATGGTAGTTGGAAGGAAGGGGTCCAAAAAGTAAGAGGAACTTGTGACCGAGGAGGTGGTCTAATAAGCCTGGTGCGAGCTTGGATTGTGAAATAAAAATGTAGCAAATCACCTGAGATGTCAGTGTCATGTGACTGTTCACTCTGTTTTAGAAACCCTTTCAACAAGCATGAAAAACATATGTTTCAGATTAAGAGCCCTCGAAAAAATTTGGCCACTGCTGAAATGCCTACTATAATATAATGAAATTTTTTGTGATTTGTATGTTGTTAGCCAGGGAAAAATATATAAAACATGATAATAAATAGTCAGAATACACAGCTTTGCTACACTTTTGAGTGGTCATCAAAGAACAAACATGCTTTTGACCTGTATAATGGTGTACAATATAAGTGGTTGTTTCTTTAACTTCAGGCACTTTTAGCACTGTGAACTTCTAGAAAGTAAAGTCTCATAAAACATTTTTTACACTCTCAATAATAATAATAATAATAATAATAATAAAAATAATAATAAAAATTACCAAAATAAATGATGAATACCTGGTAAAAATGCCATCCCAGATGTGTATGACTTTCTTCAGCAAAACACAAAGATTTTTAGATGAATATTTCAGCTCTGTAGGTCCATACAATGCAAGTGAATGGTGATCAGAACTTTGTAGCTCCAAAAATAACATAAATGAAACATAAATGTAATCCATACGACTCCAGTATTTAAATCCATATCTTCAGAAGCAATATAATAGCTGTGAGTGAGAAACAGAACAAAATGTAAGTCTCTAAATCTCCACTTTCACTTTTATGTCTGAAAGTCACATGTGGTGCCTGTTTAGTTTCACTTTCACATTTGAATGAGATGTAAGATTTAGAGTAAAACATGAAGAAAAAAAAAATACAGAGCAGAAATATTTTTCTAAAAAACTTTGTGTTCTGCTGAAGAAAGAAAGTCATACACAACTGGGATGGCATGAGAATGAGTATATAAGAGCGTTTTCATTTTTGGGTGAATTATCCCTTTAACCACCCATTTGTGAGGTCAAAAGTTGTTAACTTTTAAGGAAAGATTACAATTATTTATTTATTTATTTATTTATTTATTTATTTACCAAAGAATTGTGCACAATAAGACCAGGAGCCAGTTAAGAAAGTGCATCAAGAAAGTAAATTTATTTAATTTCATGTTGACTTAAAATGCAGCAGTCTTAATAAACATAAGTATGTTTGTGCATGCTTTCATTTATTTTATTTAGCCTTTTTTTTTTTTTTTCCTGCAACCTACTTGATTCTCTATTATTCATGAACCATCTGGCACACTTAAAGCATGTGGCACAGACAGCAGATACATATAAGTTCTGATCTGCTTCACTTTGCTCTAGAGTCAATATCATCTGCATACTCCAAACCCCATACTCAGTGTTACTGAAGGAACCTCAGAGACCTGTTCTCCTTGGGCATCAAATCAGACATCCAGGTGCTCACGTTTCTAACCCAACACCGTTTGTCTTTCCTATTTTCTCTTTACTCTCACCCAGCGTCTCTTCTGCATGCCTGTCTCTCTTTATCTAGTGCCCTCTGTCATTTCAGTAAGTCCAGAGAATGTGAGATAAACACATCTACGTGTCAAAGTAACAGTTCTCCCAAAAAAAAAAAAAAAAAAAAAAAAAATCATAATTTACTCACCTACAGGTTATCTTAGGCTGAATGGATGAGCTTCTGTTTTCCATACTGCAAAAGTGAATGGTGATTTGCACTGCAAAGCTCCAAAAAGGACCATACATGTAACATTAAAGCCATCCATATTATTTGTGAGCTATATTAAAAGTCTGAAGCCATATACAGTAGTAGCTTTGTTTAAAAATTAAAAAAAGACAAATTTTGGTTGTTATTCTCTGATAATCTTCCTGGTTGTCCGGTTGTATTTTTATACAGTTTATGACTTGGACCAGCATGGAAATTTAGCAGTATTACTGCAAAATAAATGACATGTGTGTGTGTGTGTGTGTGTGTGTGTGTGTATGTGTATATATGTGTAATATATATATATATATATATATATATATATATATATATATATATATATATATATATTAACTTTTATTTGTTTCCTCTAGAGACAACTGAAAATTTTTATGCTGTGATTTTTTCAAAATTAGAAACAAAATTAGCTACAGCTGTGCTAATGAATTGTTTGTGTTGTGCTGCTATATTTTCTTAGGAGTAAAATGCTTAATTTATTCACTCCAGTCTTTGAAATGTGTAATTTCATTATAATGTGGTGTCTAGTAACATGTCATCTTATATATATATATATATATATATATATATATATATATATATATATATATATATATATATATATATATATATAAAGTTGATGACGTCATGATTACTGTTTTCTTTTTCTTCCTTTCTACCTCTAAATTTGGCACTCCATCGTAATTGGTACTTCAATTCCATGGTTAATTGGTCTTCAGAAAGCTCATAATGAAGCTGAAACATTGGGGGCTAAAGAGGCTTGAAATGTGGCAAATTTATTTTTATATTTCATTGCATGATTAAGATGTTGGCACAGTAGTTATGTCAACTATCAGGAAATGAGTAATCCTGTAAATCTATGGAATGCAGAAAATGACGCTGATGGGTAAAGAACTGGTGGGCAACTCAGATGCCCTCAAAGACCTTATACATGAAGTCAACAACAATTTGTAAATTTTGCTAATTGACAAATTAAAGCAAAACTTACCATATCATTGCTAATTTTCTTCCATCCTGTCACAACATTGAAATGCACAATGTTGCATGGGTTAAGATTTGTATAATGCCAAAGATAATTATGCTTGCCTTAGAAAGCACCATTAATAATCAAAAAGAAAAAAATCTCACGAGTTTGTACCATCCACATAATTCTCAACTCACTGTAGGTGGTCTCAAAACATTGGCATTTTTCATACACACTAGTGAGGATGAAATAAAAATGTTTTGTCCTTCCATGCACTCAATATGCCAGTGACATATGCAAATGTGTTCAGAGTCACTCTGTCTATCTCGTTCTCTCTCTCTCTCTACACACACAATTATCTCAAGTCCTTGCTCTGTATTCTGTATCCTTTTGTTTTCCATACAAATAATTCAATTAGACAGTGGAGAAGTATTCTTGAGTTTTCCCTCCTTGTTTATCAATGGCTTATTTGCTCTCCCGTGGTGTCTTTTATATCAGGATGAGAGCTATTCAAAGAAGTGGAGAGAGTGAGCAGCAATCAGTGCATTTTATGCAAAGCCGAATACACGTTCTGCTTGACAGAAAGTCATGCGTTCAGAGTGCGGTCCTCAGCATGAATAACGCTTCATAATAAGCTCGTCATTCGAGAACACTGTTTGGCTTCTCTGCAATACGAGTAAGCGGTTGTCTTCAACGATGCCACACTGGCTTACAAATACCAAAGGTAATGCAAAACTAATAGGTTGGTAAACAGTTTGACAATGTGGCTAAGACGAGGGAATATTGTAGGATGCAGTTGGAGTAATGCAATGCAATAACTTTTTTATGAAATCGATTGTGTAGAAGTTGTTTTGGTGGCATGACAGGATACAGGACAGTCCCCAGTGCAATGTGTGGCCTTAAATGTATGGTTTGCTCAGATATACAGATTATGTCATTTACTCACCCTCACATTGTTCCAAAACTGTATGAGGTTTTTGTTCTTCTGTGGAACACAAAAGATGATGTTAGGCATAATGTTTGGGACTGACATCCTCAGTCACCATTTACTTTCATTGCATCTTTTTCCCATGTGATAAAGTTGAATGTTGACTGACACTAACAGTCTGCCATCAACCACTAACAACTTCTTTGCTGGTTTGGTGCTGGTCTTGCTAGTAAAAAAAAAAAAAAAAACATATAAAAAATATATATATATAACAATGACAAGTGGAACATTTACCATTGTTTACTATTATATAAAATAGGCCTAATTTGGCTTGCATTTTATTTTGTTATTTGACTAAATTGAACTTTACAGGTTTCCAGCACATGACATTAAAGGGATAGTTCACACAAAATTGAAAATTCTCTCATGATTTACTCACCCTCCTGGCATGTCAGATGTGTATGACTTTATCTCTTCTGCAGAACACAAATTAAGATATTAAGAAGAATATTTCACCTCTAGGTCCTCACAATGGAAGTGAATGAGTGCCAAACTTTTGAAGCTCCAAAATACACATAAAGGGAGCATAAAAGTAATCCATATGACTCCAGTGGTTAAATCCATGTGTTCAGACACGATATAATAGGTGAGAAACAGATCAATATTTAATAATTTTTATCATAAATTCTCCTCTCTGCCCAGTAGGGGGCAATATGCATTAAGACTGTGAATCACTAAAAACAGCAGAAGAAGAATGGGAAAGTGAAACTGAAGTGGAGATTGACGGAGCAGGGAGGAGAATATTTAGTAAAAAAAAGAAGAAAAAAAAAGGAATTAATATATTGATCTGTTTCCTCACCCACACCTATCATATCACTTTAAAAGACACTGATTTAAACTTATGGATTACTTTTATGTTGCCCTTATGTGGATTTTGGAGCTTCAACATTTTGGCAACCATTCACTTGCATTGTATGGAACTACAGAGCTGAAATATTCTTCTAAAAATCTTCTTTTGTGTTCTGCAGAAGAAAGAAAGTCATACACATCTGGGATGGCATAAGGGTGAGTAAATGATGAGAGAATTTTCATTTTTGGGAGAACTGTTTACCTTTGAATAAAAAGGGTGGCAATATTAATTAAACAAATACATTTACTCCACTGTTGGTTAGGTTTAGGGTTTGGGTTTAATAAAGTTAACACGCATTCCTCTTCACTATATTACATCCTTTACAGCTAAAAACAACTTGCATTACAACTTACTTTTGCCTCTCTGCAGGGATTTCACCCAGAAACTGGAGCTCATACGTGCCCTTATGTTCAAAAACACTTCCCTTTTGGCCACTGGGGACAGTGCTTTAAATTTCAGTAAGCACATACCAAATTAAGCTAAAGTAAAGGCAGCCTACTGTTTCAGAATTCCCTGTAAGATCAGTTTGTATATTGTGTATGACAAAATCTGCCACTGAGCACAGCCATGTCAGACTGACATTGGTTGACCAGCATGGTCTTTCAAATTAAAAGGATAGCTCACCCAAGAATGACAATTATCTCATCATTACTCACCCTGAGACCAGCCCAGACGTGTATGACTTTCTATTATCTGCAGAACACAAACATAGATTTTTAGAAGAATATCTCAGCTCTGTAGGTCCTCATAATGCAAGTGAATAGTGAACAGAAATTTCAAGGTCTAAAAAGCACATAAAGGCAGCATAAAAGTAATCCATGTAACTCCAGTGGTTAAATCCATGTCTTCAGAAGCTATATAATAGGTGTGGGTGAGATATAGGTCAATATTATATAATCTCCACTTTTACTTTCACTTCCACTTTCTTCTTTTGTTTTTTGGCGATTGCATTCTTCATGCATATTGCCACCTACTGGTCTGGGCTGGTCAAAGGTGGAGAATTATAGTACAAAAGGACTTAAATATTGATCTGTTTCTAACCCACAGCTATCATTCCACTTCTGAAGACATGGGTTTAACCATTGGAGCCATATGGATTATGCTGCCTTTAAGTGCTTTTTGGAGCTTAAAAGTACTGACTACCATTCACTTGCATTGTATGGACATACAGAGCTGAGATATTATTCTACTGAGAGAATTTTCATCTTTGGGTGAACTATTCCTTAAAGCTGCTTGACCAAGGAATTCTGGCTGGTAGGCTAGTTAAAAAGGCTGGTAGGGACACCAGCAAACAAGCATCCCATCCTGGTGACTAGCACCCAAAAGATACCATATGCTCATGACCAGCATCCCCTCTACAGAAAAGTAGAAAAACAGAAATAAAAAAGACAAAGCAAGGCTCCTAACTGTGATCCGAGAAAGTAGAAGTTTGACTGGCATACTGATGGAGAAGTGGTCGAAAAACATGGAGAGCTTGTATGTTGTCCATGTCTCTGCCAAATGGCCTTTACAGAGAAGGGCGGCCAGCAATAAAGGACACGGCTATGTGACTGTCCAGGCGACAAGACAATGCACTGAAATAATTGGAAGACAGTGTATGACATTTTGAGCAGCTTTACTCAGCACTAAAAGATGAAAGACGCTGAGAAGCCAAGGTTAGCGCGGTCAGCTACGGATGAAAAAAGTGCACTTAAAAATGAATCTCTGACTTGCATTGTGTGGGTGGGGATAGCCTACTAATGACTAGAAGATAAAAAAGGCGGTCTGGTGGATTCGTGAAGCCTAACATTTCAAAGCGCGGCAACAGAATATTTTTATCGGCAGAGAGGGTGAGAGAGAAACGCTGTGAAGCAGAAAGAGTGAGAGGAGGCCTGACAGCTCAGTGGTGGAAGATGACAGGCGAGAGAGGGAGAGGAAGGATATTTGAGGGAAAGTGTAACACAGGGATGCTGTCAAGCCTCAAGCAAGCTCCATTTAACAATCTGCTAGATAGAGGGACGGGGAGGAATTTAGGGAACTGGGTGGAAGGATCTACAAGACATGCATGTTTGCGGTGTGGCTCTTCTGCATGCTGTATATTGCAGGTGAAAATATCTCATGTGGATTTGATTATGTAAATGTTACTGTTGATAAAGATTTGAGATTCATTTGAGACATACTGAGGTAAAATATGTTTTATGATAAATATGAATATAGCTGGCAATTAAATTACATTTACAAAGGATGAGCAATTAAATTATTTAGATAGATAGATAGATTTTTTTTTTTTTTTTTAACCACATGAAAGCATTCGTCATTTAACAGCTGACAGAAATGACGTTTCAAATGCACACGATTTGTTGCTGTTAGCTTTAGCGTGTTAGCCAAACTCAGTTCAACACTCATATCTCAAATAATGAACATTTTCACACAGCACGTGGTGATGGCAAAGCATTCAACTTACACAAGGTGCTGCCTTCACTGAAGTTTCTCTAGTTGCTACATCCTCCATTACTTACAATTGTTTTGTCAAACCAGCATGGCAACCAGGTATATCCGCCCCTTCCGCTATGTACTACACTCCGTTTTGATGGTTGAAGAAGTACATCATCTGGATAGTTGTGGTACACTTCTTTTTGTACCATTTTAAGTGTTTACATACTACTCGCACTACTTACACCATAAAATGGTGTAGAATTGTGCAGAAATGTGAAGTGAAGTGTTTAAGGGTGTGTTCACACTTGTAGTTCGGTTCTCTTGGTCCGGATCAAAAAAGAAAATGATACATTTAGTCCTGGTTCGCTTAGTGCTCACACTGGCATTTTTAATACTGAACCTATAGATACGAAACAAAAGGCATCAGGAAAAAATTACAACCTGACTGGACAGTTTTTATGATTTATATTTTGCTACAGAACTTTCTGAACATCCAAAACAATGCTGGCTGCTGGGCTAAATGCGCTCGTTAGATTTATATATGTATATATGGTGATATTTTTACCAGCTGAGAACAAATGAAGAGCTAATAAAATGTATAAAGGAGTCAAAACAGCGGCAGGAATACCTCCGTTGCACACACAAACGAAGATATGCTGCAAGGAGGCTGACGGTGGTTCCGACACCTGTACTGAACTGTAATGGGCAACATAGTTCCTATGATGAGAAGAACCAGGTATGCTTGAGGTCAGTATTAGGCAAATTACTTCCTGTTTTTGGTCCGTTTAGTCGTCTTTGGTCCATGTTGCGTTCATATATCAATCGAACCGCACCAGAGTTTGTTTGGAAGTGGACTGAGACCCACTATTCAGGCGGTTTCGGTCCGCTTGTTTGGTGCGCACCAAGGTTCGGATGGCAGCGTTTACACTTGTTCAAATGAACCTCACTAACAGAAAAATCGCACCAGAGTTCATTTTAATTGAACCAAACCTGCCAAGTGTGAACACACCCTAAGTGTCTCTCTCTCATGTCTGTTTTTCCAATCCCATCCATCCATCCATCTGACAGTTTGTCTTAAAATCTAGAAAGCTTGGCTGAAGCTTTCAGACAAGACTTTGTCAAGCCAAATTAAAAGTTTGTCTTGACAAACTTAACCTGTTTATTTTATTTTGTATTTATTTTTTCAGTAATGAACATGGTTTTATGTCAGTTAATATAAAACAGAGGCTAAGTTGTGAATGTTTTTCCTGAATTAAGCTCTCAGTGACGTTTGATAAAGACATCATAAATGGATGCATTTTTTTTCACCTGGTCTCCTAAATAATGTCTGGCTTCAAAAATCACTGAATTATCTGTAAGCCTCCCATCGATAAACCCCCATAGAGAGACCTTTGGGCTTCAGATCAGACATGAGAAGACGCCATCTTATCTTTCTGTAACACTCCAAAAACACTTCAAGCATGTTCACACTTGCAACACTCCCAGGAGACTTAAATCTAACATCCAGAAGTCCTTTCTCTGGCCCCATCTCCTCCATACATGCATCAAACACCCACACCACACTTATCTTTACCTGGACAGACTAAATGTCAAGTATGCTGGAATGTGATTAGCTCCATCATTGCTATTAGCACTAGCTAATTCTGTGCAAGGCTCCCTCCTATGTTTCATATATCAGTCCTCTTAATTGGCTGGTGTTTTTTGCTTGCGTTGGCTGAAGGATGGGAATGGGTCCCGTGGCACAAATTTTTGCCGATAGCATTTATACAAGCTGGCACAAGCACAGACAGGTAGTGTGCTCACAGGCAGGCAGCCATTTTAGAGTTGTTAAATGTATAGAGCCCATTTGGTGGCTCACATATGGCCTTTTTTAAAAAGATTTTAAATGCCTTGATTTACATTTTATTTGACTTCTTAAAGTCTTTTTTTTATTTGTACAACGATACAATACACATCTTTTCAAATCATCTTGACAGAAAATCATACTATAATGTAATGTATTAAATGTCTTAAAAGTCCTTAGTGAACAGCTTCACTGTAAATCATGCCTTATGTTTTTGTCTTTAAGCCCCCAGTGAGCAAGACAAAGGCAACTGTGGCAAAGAAAAAGCTCTATAAGATGTTAGTTTGAGAGAAGAAAAAAATTGCGAGAAACCAGACTAAGCTGGGGGAGCTAGTTCTCCTCAGGATATACATCATGAATATAATATATTATTTAGCTATATAGTTTAGTTTGGTTAACCTGCAAAAATCTGATATTGTACATCAAAAAAAAAAAAAAAAAAAAAATTACCTTGGAACCATTTGGTTAAAAGTAATTGAAAAATGGCTCACACATGTGAAATTTATTCTGAAAAAAAAAAACAACAACTCTCGCATTATTTATTTGCAAATGCCACTTGGTTTGGTACATTGTAATGCAATTCAATTCAGATTTTTGAAGTTAAAGTTTATTTCCCTTTGTGCTTAGCAACACCATGATTGAATTAATGCAGAGAATACATAAAAAATATTTAAAAAACAAATATAAAAGCACATTTACAAACACATTAAACATACTCAAAAGTACCATCATCAATTCACAATGACAACTCTATTATTATTAAAAAGTCTGATACCAAATGGAATGGTGGAATTCGCAAAATGTTTGGTCCTTGCTTTATATAAAGTTACGTTATTTTGCTTCTGAAGAAGCCATCCAGTTCCCTATCTGTCATTCACTCGACGTTGTGTCGATGTAGTGACACTAGGGGGTCACTCTTGGGAGCCCCAAACACCTCTGATCTTTTTTTAAAAGGCCAATGAGAATTGGCGAGTGGAATTTGCATGCCACTCCCCCGGAAATATGGGTATAAAAGGAGCTGGTATGCAACCACTCATTCAGATTTTCTCTTCGGAGCCGAGCGGTTCTATTCATTGAACTGAATTCATCCACCAAGTTCATTCACCTCTCTCTGCTGGATCTTACGGCGCATTTCAGCAGCTTCTCCCCCTCTGCATCTGTGGTTTGCAGAGAACGCCCCTGGGTGCTTCGGCAGAACATTTAAAAGAGTATATTCTAAAAGAGTATATTTTCTGTCTGAAAGAGCGGCACACATGGGACGTCTTTTTAAAGATGCGTCTTTTTAAAGACTCGTCTTTTTAAAGATGCCTTTCCGTTTGTGTGTTATTCCTGGTTGCGGTCATTATCGCTCCACTTCCGATGGCCACGATCGCTGTCTTACGTGTCTGGGCACTGCCCACGTGGAGACATTGTTCATGGATGGATCATGTCCTCATTGCGAGAACATGACCATGGCAACGTTGCGGTCGCGGCTTGCATTCATAAGAAAGCAAGCCACCCCAGCGGCTCCCCGCATTGGTCCTTCTACCTACGGGTATGAGGCCATGCCGGTTAGCACTGGGGGCGATTTGGGGACCTCAATGGGACCACCTCCACTGGGTATCCCCCCACGGACCTCCCATTCCCCAGCACGCTCGCTTGCCCCAGTCACACACTCGGACGAGATCACCGGCTTGTCTCAGGGCGAGTTTGACCCCTCGTTCAGAGCCTGGGAAGAGGATGAGTTATCGAGTGCAGCATCGGAGAGTGGGTTCGTCCAGTCAGATACAGAGGCTTCGACTGGGCTTCCTCCTTCGGGAATGGTCACCCAGTCCCAGGCTGATGCAGAAATGACGGACATACTTTCCCGGGTGGCCGCGAGTGTCGGGCTAGACTGGAACCCTCCACTCTCCCCGGAACTCTCGCGGCTCAATGATTGGTGCTCACAGCCATGCCCCGCCCCCGTTCCTTTCTTCCCAGAAGTGCATGAGGAGCTGACAAGATCGTGGGAGGCACCTTTTACTGCCCGGTCCCAATCTTTCAGCTCCCCCACTCTCGTTACCTTTGATGGCGGAGCGGCCAAGGGGTACTCGGTGATCCCCCAGGTGGGTAAGGCGCTAGCGGTGCACTTATGTCCGCAGAGCGCCGGCACCTGGTGCGGGAGCCTGAAACACTCGTCCAGGGCCTGTAGGCTCAGATGAAAATCCCTGACGGCTAAGGCCTACAGTGCCGCTGGACAAGCCGCCTCTGTCCTGCACGCCATGGCTGTCCTTCAAATACACCAAGCCAACGTGCTAAAAGAACTGCACGAGGGTAGTTCTGACCCGGGATTGATGCAGGAACTTCGCTCAGTGACCGACCTCGCTCTTCGGGCGACGAAGGTCACGGCGCGGTCTCTCGGGCAGGCGATGTCCACCCTCGAGTTCCAGGAGTGCCACCTTTGGCTCAACTTGGTTGAGATGCGAGAGGCTGACAAGGCATGGTTCCTTGATGCCCCCATCTCCCAGGTTGGCCTATTCAGCGACGCCATCAAGGACTTTGCCCAGCAGTTCTCGGCAGTGCTCGGAAGCAGCAGACGGAGGCCATATGTCACATCCTGCCCCGGTGTGGCACAAGACCCCCCACCCCGTCTGCTCATTGCCAAGGGCGTCCTCCTGCTGCAATGACATCGGCTCTGCCACAGCCCGGGAATTGGGCATCCGCATCCTCAACTATCTTGACGACTGGCTGATCCTAGCTCACTCTCGAGAGTTACTGTGCGCACACAGGGACCGCATGCTTCGGCACCTCAGCCGACTGGTGCTTCGGGTCAACTGGGAAAAGAGCAAGCTCTTCCCGGTTCGGGGCATCTCTTTTCTCGGTTTGGAGTTGGACTCAGTCTCGATGACAGCGCGCCTCACGAATAAGCGCTCACAGTCAGTGCTGAACTGTCTGAAGGTGTTCAGATGGAAAACAGCGGTTCCACTGAAACACTTTCAGAGGCTTCTGGTACATATGGCATCCTCAGCAGCGGCCACACCGCTCGGGTTGATGCATATGAGACCGCTTCTACATTGGCTTCGGACTCGAGTCCCGAGATGGGCTTGGTGCCACGGGACACATCGTGTGACCATCACGCCGTTCTGTCACCACCTCTTCAGCCCTTGGACCGACTGCCATTTCTACAGGCAGGGGTTCCCCTAGAGCAGGTCTCCAGGGGCATTGTGGTTACAACAGACGCCTCCAAAACGGTTGGGGCGCCGTGTGCAATGGGCACACAGCCGCCGGCTCCTGGACTGGCCCGCGGCTGCATTGGCACATCATCTGCCTAGAGTTGTTGGCAGTACTGCTCGCTCTGCGGAGGTTTCGGCCATTGATCCAGGGCAAGCACATGTTGGTCTAGACGGACAACACAGCAACGGTAGCATACATCAACCACCAAGGCGGTCTACGCTCCCATTGCATGTCACAACTCACCCGCCGTCTCCTCCTCTGGAGTCAGCAGCGCCTCAAGTCATTACGAGCCACTCACATACCGGGCGACCTCAACACCACACCATCAGATTACCCTCAGGTGGTCCAGCTGATTTGGACTTGATTCGGTCAAGCAGAGGTAGACCTGTTTGCTTCCTGGGAATCCTCCCACTGCCCGCTTTGTTACGCCCTGACCGAGGCACCTCTCGGTATAGACATGTTGGCACACAGCTGGCCCCCTGGACTGTGCAAGGTCAGGGAGGATGGGGAGCAAGTCATCCAAGTAGCACCCTACTGGCCCACCCAGACATGATTCTCGGATCTCACGCTCCTCGTGACAGCCCCCCCATGGCGAATTCCCCTGAGGAAGGACCTTCTTTCAGGGACAGGGCACCATCTGGCACCCGCGACCAGACCTCTGGAATCTCCACGTTTGGCCCTTGGACGGGACGCGGAGGACTTAAGTGGCCTACCGCCCGCGGTGGTAGACAAGATCACTCAGGCTAGGGCTCCCTCTATGAGGCGCCAGTATGCCTTGAAGTGGCATCTGTTCACTAAGTGGTGTTCTTCCCAACGCAAAGACCCCCAGAGATGCACAGTCGGATTGGTGCTTTCCTTCCTGCAGGAGAGGTTGGAGAGGCAGCTGTCCCCCTCCACCTTGAAGGTGTATGTAGCTGCTATTTCAGCTCATCACGATACTGTAGATGGTAAGTACTTGGGGAAGCATGACCTGAAACGCGGTGTCACTACATCGACACAACATTGAGTGAGTGACAGATAAGGAACATCATGGTTACTTTCGTAACCTCCGTTCCCTGATGGAAGGAATGAGACGTTGTGTCCCTCTTGCCACAATGCTGAACTACCTGCTGAAATGGCCGGGACCTTATCTCGGCTCCTCAGCACAAAACCTGAATGAGTGGTTGCATACCAGCTCCTTTTATATCCGTTTGTCCGGGAGTGGCATGCAAATTCCACTCACCAATTCTCATTGGCCTTTTAAAAAAAGATCAGAGGTGTTTGGGGCTCCCAAGAGTGACCCCTAGTGTTTCTACATTGACACAACGTCTCGTTCCCTCCATCAGGGAATGGAGGTTACGAAAGTAACCATGACATTTTTTCACCCCTGGTTGGTGGAAGAAGATTTTGAAGGAATGATCCTTGTGGGACATTTCTGTTATTAATTTCAAAGTGGCTTTCTCTCTTCAAAGTTGCAACTCAGGTAGATGTATTGAGGTGTTTGTGGTTCTCTCAATTATTTTATGTGCTCTCTTCTGTACCCTTTCAAAGGCAGTCACTTTTTTTGTGTAACCTACTGAAATCACATTTGCACACTCAAGACATGGTCTTAACAGAGAGCAATATATACTGTTGAATTTATCAGCAGATGCTCCATGTTTTGCCAACACTGTTAAGAAGTGGAGATGCTGAGAGGCTTTTTTCATACATGCATCTATGTGGTGGTTTCCATTTAGTTGGTTGTCAAGATTGACTGTAATACCACATGTATCTCCTGACCACCCAATCTGAATGGTGCCGGCTGAGGAGGATTTTTATTTTCTTATTTCAACATACTTTGTACCATTGAGAAGCATATTATTATCTTGTGCCCAAGTCTCCAGAGTCTGTGCCTCCATTTCCATTTTTTTTTTATCACTTCCAATGTCTTTTAACTTAATAGCTTGAGATATCCTAGTATCATCAGCATAGACTATCTCCAGTGTATCATTGAAAATCACCTCACGAGTTGACATGTGAAGTAGGAAAAGATATAGTGAAACAACTCCACCTTGGGGCACCCCATGTCACAGCTTTCCATGAACTGCATTTGCCATTTGAAACCAGTCTTTGTCATCTTACTGTTGTGTAACTGTGCAAACAAATATTGTACGTGTTGTCGCTTGTCCAGGCCTCCGCAAAGAAATTATTTAAAACTTCTGCCACATGATCGTCATCCACATGGTCAAGTTTTATACCAGCTCTTTTGGTTTTTGATCGTCCAAGCTTATTGTTGATGTGATCCCACCACTGTTTTGGATTCTTGTTTTTCAAGATTTTGATTTTATTTGTATAATTGTCTTCTTTGCTTGCTTAATATGCCACTGGATAGTATTCCGTGCCTTTTTCCATTTTTCAGTTTTCCCATGTTGTTTATTTATGGCAATTTTGATTTTTTCGGTCATCCAGGGTTTATCATAGCTTATAGCTTTCCTTTGCAGTGGCATGCACACTTGCAGAGCTGTCTGAATGTGGGTATTTTAAGTGTCTTAAGTCCCTAAATACTTTTTGGGGTCACTGTACATGACCAAAAACAAATGATCTCAATGCATTACTGCTTATCTGCAATTATTCAGCATATTTGATTCAGTTATTTTGCTCTTCAACAGTGAACATGAAATAATGTCTCATGCAAAATTAAGTAGCTGCAATCTTGCCCTCAAACTGACCCCTTGTCATTTTGTTTCTCCTCAACAGGTAGTCACCTCCTCTGCCTAGTGTTTTGGCTTAACCTGGTGCCAGTGATGAACAGCTGCCCGGCGAAGTGTGTGTGCTACAGCGAGCCAAAGCCAACGGTGGCCTGTCAACAGCAGGGTCTGTTCTCCATTCCCACCGAGATTCCCATCCATAGCCAGCGAATATTCCTCCAGAGCAACAAACTGACAGTGGTCCAATCGACCAGCTTTAGTTCTGTGCATAATCTTACTGTCCTGTGGATGTACTCGAATAATATCAGCCATATTGAGGCGGGAGCCTTCTATGGTTTGGAAAGACTGGAGGAATTAGACATCGGCGACAACAGCAACCTTCGGATCATAAGTCCCACCGCGTTTCGGGGTCTGACCAAGCTGCACACCCTTCACCTGCACAGGTGCGGGCTGTCCGAGCTCCCTGTTGGAGTTTTCCGAGGACTGTTCTCGCTTCAGTATCTCTACCTGCAGGATAATAACCTTCTAGCCCTGCACGAAGACACTTTCCTGGACCTGGCTAACCTAACCTACCTATTCTTACACAACAACAAGATCAAGGTGGTGACCGACCACATGTTACGTGGTATGATCAACCTTGACCGTCTGCTCCTACATCAGAACCGCATCATACACGTGCAACAGCATGCTTTCAATGATCTTGGCAAGCTGACCACGTTGTTTCTCTTTTACAACAACCTCACTATGTTGACGGGGGAGACCATGAACCCTCTGGTTTCCCTCCAGTACCTAAGGCTCAACGGAAACCAATGGATTTGTGATTGTCGAGCCAGGCCATTGTGGGACTGGTTCAAACGCTTCAAAGGATCCAGCTCAGAGCTGGAATGCCACCTTCCAACTACTCTGAATGGGAAGGACCTGAAACGACTTAAAAGTGATGACTTGGAGGGATGTGTAGACACTCCCTCAGAGGTTCAAACAAGCATCTTCAACACCAAGGCACGTTCTGGAAAGTTCCTCTCACTGGATGACCCTCTTGTTGAAAGCATTCCCAGGTGCTGTCTTTCAGATAATGACAAATCTTTCATCATCTCCAGTAAGTCACTCCCCGATCCCTCATCCTACAATAGTCGCCAGATCACCAACAACCCCCTGAAAGAGAAGGAGAACATTTCCAAGACTAAGTACCGAGAGGTTGAGCGAGTAAAAAATGACACCCATAATAAACAAAGCCTCAACGATGGTCCTTTGGGAACCTTGTCCAACAACCTTGACCAATCCCTGGACAAAATCAACCCAGAGCTTCTGGACAATCTGGAACCTTCTACAGCGCCCTCTAGAAAGAAAACAAAGTGCTCCAAAAAGCCCAAATCAGACCAGTCATGTCTAAAGGGTCACGGATCCACCATTCAAGCATTGGGCCTTCCGTTTTTGCCCCTGTTCTGGTTGTCCCTGGCTTTGTCCTAGATCAGTACACTATTCCATCAGTTTGCTCTTGACAATGACACAAAATACCTGCAGTAGCCTACGTGGACAGGCAAAGACAATGAAAAGGGGGTTATGACATTACCCCGCATGGTTGAGAATGAATAAGTTACAATGCTAAAGACGCATTAAAAGAAATGGATGCCTTTACAAAATAAATGAGATCTAATGTATATACAACTTGGTGCCCAAATGTTCGTTCTACTGTATGTACTTTAAATGTGCTGTGTTTAAGCAACACTGCGGAGAGTTCCCTATTCACATCACCTCAAAAAAGCTCCAACTGACCAGAAAGTGACTACTGTAGATGAACCACAAAAAAAAAAAATAAAAAAAATAAAAATAAAAAAATACAAAAAATAAAGAAATAAATCCTGAAACCATGACTAAATGAGAATGACGAAAGCACCCAGGAATGTTGCAGTTGGGAAACCAAGGGGAGTGACATGATTTTGTTCCCAATATTTTTTTTCTTTAAAAGGTGATACATTTGTTCTATGCTGTTTTCTATGTTTCTAAGTATTTCAGTAAAGACATATGGTTATCTCTCCCCAAATATCTCCTATGTTCTGTTTTTGTCATGACTTAGGTGGCATTTGAGGATTGCTGTCTATTTGTTCACTGAAATTGTGATGGAATCATAGATATGCATTTTATTTTGCTGGTGTACAAGCATAAATACAGTAAATGACAAATAAAATATCTCATTTTTTACAAATGCTTCTGATGAGCTATATCACTGTATAACAGTACAGCAGCGCATAAAATAGATAGGTATACTGCATATAAAACAGTGGTTCACTTGTTTTGCTTCAGAACCATCCTAACATGATTATATGTTGAAATGCATTTCAACTGATTGCATTGAATTTAATCAAGTCATTTTTATTTGTATAGCACTTTTCACAACACACATCATTTCAAAGCAGCTTTACAGGAAATCATGCATTAACAAAAAAATGAAACTGTAATATCTACAAAGTCTTAGAGTGATCATTGTGTAGTTTGATTAAATATGATTGTAAATTGTGTATAGAAATTAAATAATTAAATAATAATTGTATTTAGAACTCCTGTGAACAAACTGAAGGCGACTGTGACACGGAACACAAAACTCCATAAGATGTTGGTTAATGGAGAAACAACCTTGGGAGAAACCAGGCTCACTGTGGGGGCCAGTTCCTCTCTGGCTAAACAACATGAATATAATGCCAATATTAGTTATTTATGTGCAGTGCAAGTCATGGTTTTAAATTTGTAAATTAAGTAAACGTTAAGGTCCATTGTTTTTTTGTTTTTTTTAAGAATATATTATTTTTTTAAATATATATTTTTTAACTTTAAGATTAATGATTAATGTCTTTGAAGTCCATCCTGGATTAACTGCAGAAGTTCACACTGATGCATTGTCCTTTGTTAGTTGGCTGATGAAGGATTTTGCTGGCAATTAAATGATATGTATTATATTTCAAGTATGTAGTCCATCAATAGACAAAGGTGATGCAGGCAGAGATTAATGAGGTGCATCACAGTTCAACCTGCAGGACATTTTGGTGAGGTTCGGTGGGGTCCATCCTAAATCCTGAAGTCAAAAGATTGAAGTGATGTCTGGCTGGCACCGGCTGTAGTTTTTGTCGTCATTTTTCAGCGACACGTAGCAGTGGAGTCTGACACCAAGCAGGAACAGAGCTGGATATGGCTGGCTTTGGTAACCTTGGGATATGAATATCAAAGTTGAGAAATTTATATTAGCATAGATGCCATTCAATTTTATGCAGAGTTATAGATCATGATGGATGTTTCTGGTTCCGATAGACCTATCTAAAGCAGCCTAATTGTGAGTTGATGGATACATTAGGTGTATGCCTGGCTAAATAGATGAGTCTTTAGTCTAGACTTAAAGGTGCACTCAGTTATTCTAATAAAAAAAAATACTTTTTGTCAAATTCTGCAAATATCTCCTCACAGTCTGCTAGCTGTCCGTTCTGTGGGTGGGCTGAAAAAAAAAATCGAGTATTTGTACACAGCCCTGGTTCTGTAAATGGGAAAAAAACAAAGTGGATCAGACCGCTCCAGCCAATCAGCAACAGGGGGTGGTTGTTGTGTATGCACAGGATGGGGGGTGTGGGCAGAGCAAGAGGGAAATTCATTAGAAGAGTGACAGCAAATCTGGCTGATGCGAACTTTCTAAACTCCAAGGAGGACAAATGACTGAGAAACAGACCAAGAGAAAAAGGTCAGACGAATATACACTACCATTCAAAAGTTTGGGGTCACTTGCCTGAAATGTTTCTCATGATCTTAAAAACCTTTTGATCTGAAGGCGTATGCTTAAATGTTTGAAATTAGTTTTGTAGACAAAAATATAATTTTGCCAACATATTAATTTATTTAAATACAAAACTAAAATTTTATATTTAAAAAAAAGTTTTTGAAATTGATGACTTGGACCGAATAATAAAGAAAAGCAGCCACTAAGTGCCCAGCATATAGATGGGAACTCCTTCAATACTGTTTAAAAAGCATCCCAGGGTGATACCTCAAGAAGTTGGTTGAGAAAATGCCAAGAGTACATTTCTGAAGATGCTAAAATATAACATAGTTTTGATTTATTTTGGATTTTTTTAGTCACAACATAATACCCATATTTCCATTTCTATTATTCCATAGTTGTGATGACTTTACTATTATTCTAAAATGTGAGAAAAATAAAGAATGAGTAAGTGACTCTAAACTTTTGAACGGTAGTGTAAACTAAAAAAAAGTATTATGATAAGTTGAGGGCTAGGAGCCGTGTCAACATTGGCGAGGCTTTTCAGCGGTTGAGAGACCTCAGAGAGGTAAAAGGAATTAATTTGCGTGCATGAATTTGGAGGGCAGAACTTCCAAAGGACCACTGAAGGGAGGGCTATGTTTGTTTTGGCAGTTAAGTTTGAATATCAACAGTGTTTCTCAGGAATCGCTGAGTGCACCTTTAAACTGAGTGAGTGTGTCTGCATCCCAAAGAGTGTTAGGGACACTATTCCATAGTTTAGGAGCCAAGTATGAAAAGGATCTTCCTCCTTTTATGGATTTTGATGTTCTTGGAATTATTAACAAGACAGAATTTTATGATCGCAATGAACGTGACGGAATATAGCGTGTCAAAAGGTCACTTAAGTACTGTGGAGCTAGACCATTCAAAGCTTTGAATGTAGTTAACAGAATTTTTAAATTCATATGTAATTTAACAGGTAGCCAATGTAACAATGATCGAATGGGGCTAATATGATCATATTTCTTGGTTCTGGCAGCTGCATTTTGAACAATTTGAAGTTTATTTATTGAACTTGCTAGATATCCTCCCAGTAATGCATTACAATAATGTAGTCTCGAGGTCATGAACGCATGAATTAGTTTTTTGGCATCAGCAAAAGAGAGCATGTGTCATAATTTAGCAATATTTCTCAGGTGGAAGAATGCTGTTCTACAAACATTAGAAATTTTATTTTCAAAGGACAAATTGGTATCAAATATAATACATTTCTTTGCTGTAGAAGATGACATAACAGTACATCCATCGAGAGTCAAATTATATTTTAGCTGCTTATTTTTAGAAGTTTTTGTCCAATCATAAGTACCTCTGTTTTGTCGGAACTGAGTAGAAGGAAATTTCTGGCCATCCAATCTTTGATGTCATTGATACACTCTGCTAATTTGGAGAATTGTGAATTTTCATTAGGTTTAGAATAAATATAGAGTTGGGTATCATCCGCATAACAGTGGAAACTTATTCCAAGATTCCTGATAATATATCCCAGGGGAAGCAAATATAAGGAGAAAAGCAGAGGTCCTAAAACTGATCCCTGTAGCACTCCAAACTTTTGTTTGGTTTGACAATTCCTCGTTTACACATACAAAGTGGTAGCAGTCTGATAAATAGGGTCTAAACCATGCTAATGCAAGTCCACTAATGCCAACATAATTCTCCAGCCTATTCAAGAGAATATTGTGATCTTTTGTGTCGAATACAGCACTAAGATCTAAAAGCACTAGAAGAGAAATGCAGCCATAATCAGATGATAAGAGCAAGTCATTTGTAACTCTGATAAGTGCAGTCTCTGTACTGTGATGGGGCCTAAATCCTGACTGAAACTGTTCATATATACCATTTCTCTGTAGAAATTAACATAGTTGGGAGGACACTACCTTTTCTAGTATGTATGACATAAATAGTAGATTTCAAATCAGTCTGTAATTATCCAATTTCCTAGGATCAAGCTGTGGCTTCTTAATAAGTGGTTTGATAACTGCCATTTTAAAGTTTCTTGGGACATATCCTAAGGATAGCAAGGAGTTAATGCTATTAAGAAGACATTCTGAGATTACTGGGAATACCTCTTTAAGAGCTTAGTTGGTATTGGATCTAACATACATGTTGTGGCTTTTGATTTTTTGATAAGTTTTGTTCATGACCTATGACAGTGCGAGCAAGTTGCTCATGAGCAAAATTATGAGACACTGTTTTCTGAGGTGCTGTGACAGTTGATTGCATAGTTCCAATTTTATTTCGGATTATTTCAATTTTATCAGTAAAGAAATTCATGAAGTCATTACCAATTTGCTGCGATGGAATATCTGGTTCAGTCGATGCTTTATTCCTAACCAGTTTAGCCAAAGTACTGAATAAACACCTAGGATTGTTGTGCTTATTTTCTATGAGTTTGCTAAAATATGCTGACCTGGCAGCTTTTAGTGCCTGTCTGTAGCTACAGACACTATCCTTCCATGCACCGCGAAATACCTCTAATTTTGTATTTTTCCAATTGCGCTCCGTTTTCCGAGCTGCTCTTTTGAGAGCATGAGTGTGATCATTGTACCACGGTTTGAGGCTTTTTTCTTTAATCGAAGGGGGGCGACACTATTAGGAGTGCTAGAGAAGACTGTATTTATACTTTCTGTTATTACATCAAGTTCTTATAGACTTTTTGGCTTACTGAGTATGTGAGACAATTCTGGAAGATAATTAGTGAAGCTATCTTTAGTGGTCGAAAGAATAGTTCTACCTGAACAATAGCGTGGTGTGGATTGAGTGACATTAGCTGTTCGCAACAAACTAGAGACGAGGTAATGATCTGAGATGTCATCGCTCTGCGGTAGAATTTCTATAGTATCAACATCAACTCCATATGACAGAATTAAATCTAGCATATAATTATGGCAAAGAGAGTTGAGAATATCGATAAATGCTGATCCCAATGTGTTATTTTCATGATCTATGTGAATGCTGAAGTCACCAACAATTAAAGCTCTATCTACATTAACTTCTAGATCTGATAGAAAATGTGAAAATTCACCAAGGAAACCAGAGTAAGGCCCAGGTGATCTATATACTGTAGCAAGGGCAAAAGACAACAGATATTTTTTATTTAAATCTGACGGTGTCATATTAAGCATTATTAGTTCAAAAGACTTAAACTTATATCCTGTCATATGAGTAACACCAAAAATGACACTTTAAATTGTAGCCACACCTCTTCCTTGACCCTTCAGATGAGGCTCATATTTATAACAATAACATGGGGGAGTAGATTCATTTAAACTAATATATTCATCTGGTTTAAGCCAGGTTGCAGTCAAACAGAGCGCATCCAAACTATGATCTGTAATAATTTCATTTACAATTAGTGCTTTGGTAGAAAGAGATCTAATGTTTAGTAGCCCTACCTTTATGTGATGTTTGACCTTAATCAAATTTTTTCCTAAATTATTTAGTAAGAGTTTTGTGTTTGGTAGTTCGGGGAACAGACGCAGTCTCTATGTGATATCTAGGTGATACAGTCTCTATGTGTTGTAGTGTATGTGACCTGTGTGACATCTCAAGGCAGCTAGCAGACGTTCGGATTAACCAGTTTGTCTGCTTGTGCCCCAGTTAGTCAAATACTGTCATTATTAAGACTATGAGCCAAATTACTAGAGAGGAAAGCGGCATCTTCCTTGGAAGGACGGAGTCCGTCTCTCTTTAGCAGGTCAGGTCTACCCCAAAAACTCTTCCAATTGTCTATAAATCCTATGCTATTCTCCAGACACCACTCAGAAATCCAGCCATTCAGTGACACTAATCTACTATAAACCTCATCACCACGATGAGCAGAGACAGGGCCAGAGCATATTACAGTGTCTGACATTGTTTTTGCAAGTTCACACACCTCTTTAACACTATCTCTAGTGATCTCAGACTGGCAAAGCCAGACATCATTAGTGCCGACATGAATAACAATTTTAGAAAATCTGTGTTTAGCATTAGCCAGCACTTGTAAATTTGATCTGATATCAGACACTCTGGCACTGAAATGCTTTTAACAATAGTGGCTGGAATCTCTAATTCCACGTTCCTTACAATAGAGTCACCAATTATTAGGGCTCTTTCAACATGATTCTCAGTGGGTGCATCACTGAGTTGGGAGAATCTATTGAAAACCCTAACAGGAACGGGAGAGTGGTGTCGCTTTGCTGAGCGAGTATGCTGCCGAGACATCACCCAATCGCCCTGCTGTGGGGGCTCTTCAGCCGGAACCAAAGTGTGTTGCTCGCTGTACTACCAGCACTCGAAACAATATCTACCGGCTTCTCTTTCTCACTGACCTCCACTAGCATTCGGGTGCGTTTCTCTAACTCATTAATCTTCTCCGTCAGCTTGAGTAATTCCTCACATTTATCACATGCAAACCCCTCACTGTTGACGGAAGAAGCTATAGTAAACATGTGGCATGTAATGCAGGAAGCAATAACATGAGCGGACGCCATGATTTACCGCAATTGTTTGTTGTTGTTATGGTTGTTCTTGAGCGGCGAGGGTTTGAGATCGATGTGGTTCCTAATCAGCAGATGTTTGAGATTGATGCAATAATCCGTGTAAAACACAGTGGAGAAAACGAATTCACGCAGTTGAGATGCGAAATGTAGACAAGCGGAAAAAAGCAGAAAAAATAACTAAAATATGAAAGAAACAGGTGTACGCGGTAAAATACACACAGATGAAACAGTAGAAAAGCAGAAAAACCCGAAGCACATGATAAAATGGCAAAGGATAAAATGATGAACATATAAGAATAAGAATAAGCAATGCTAAGCAGGCTAGCAAGCTAGCAAGCTACAAACACTCGTGCAGCATGCCATCAGAATTTAGCACAGTTTTTCCTCCTTCCTGATACTTTCAGAGCAGTCCTGCAACTAATTTTTGATTTGTGACCCACCAGTAGAGAACCACTTAAAAAAGACAAGTTCCAAGGATAAATCAAACACTTAAAAAAAAAAGGAGTGTGGATTTGGAACCTCTTTCTGACTGAAGACACATATTGCTGCTTAATGAATTTTAACACACTTGCTAATGATTTGGCCATGTGTGAATCTCAGAAATTCACTATATCAAGCTTGTCAGAACATAACTAGACATTTATTTATTTATTTATTAACTGTGTTAATGGATGTGTAAAGACACTTGACTGAAAACAAGAAAATCAAGTGAATGTTAGCCAGAACACAGAAGGTCCAGAAAGGACATAAAGTCAGCATTAAGTAATCCATATGACTCCAGTGGTTAAATCCATGTCTTCAGAAGCCATATGATAGGTTCAGAAACAGATCAATGTTTAAGTCCTTTTTAAATAAAAATCTCCAACTTTGACCAGCCCTGAACAGTAGGTTGCTAAATATGAAAGTGAAAGTCAATTACACACCAGAATGTGGAAGTAAAAATGAAAGTGTAGATTTTTAGTAAAACAAATAAATAAAAAAGGACTTAAATATTGATCTGTTTCTCATCTATGCTTAGAAAGATATGGATTTAACCACTGGAGTCTTATGGATTACTTTTATGCTGACTTTATGTCCTTTTTGGACCTTCAAAGTTCTGGCCACCATTCACTTGCATTGTGAGGACCAACAGAGCTGAAATATTCTTCTAAAAATCTTCATTTATGTTCTGCAGAAGAAAGAAAGTCATACACATCTGGGATGGCATGAGGGTGAGTAAATGATGAGAGAATTTTCATTTGTGGATGAACTCTCCCTTTAAAATCCCAAGATCGTTCTTTTACTTTAAAGTTTACTTCAGTCTTAGTTATGTTGATTTTTGTATCTGTAAAAAAAAAAAAAAAAAAAAAAATGCAATTGAACTGCATAGTTTGGGCCCTTTTTTATTATTTTAATTAATATTTTTGTAATATACCAAGTAAGAAAATTCCCTGTATAATTTACAGCATTAGCTTAGAGATAATTTATTTCCTATCTAAGCAAAATGGAAATTCTTAAATATATCCAAATAATTTAGAGCTTGTGAATTAGAATAAAATTTGTATTGATACCCAGCCCTATGTTCGAGCATAAATCCAAGGCACAGATTGGCTGGTACAATGCCTTAATATCCTGTAAAACCCTCAAAAATAAAACCTTCCTCAAAATAAGTTTTGTTGTCATCTATAAATCGAGATCACAAAATTCCATCTACATTTTTATTACTTTAAAATAGAATACTAAAATAGAACAGATTTTTAATTTCTTTTTTTGCCCCAATTTAGACGAAATCATGTACAAAAATGAACAGCCTCTAATCTGTTGTATACACTTACAAACCCCCAAGTATGGGTCATAGACTATCACACTGTAGAAACCTACACTGTATCCTCTCCCATAAACAGATGGCGTGGCGTGCTGGGATTGTTTGCGGATGATGACCCATTGCTTTGTCAAATCTGGCCGGTGCTCAAGTCCCTGTCCGCTGCTTTCAACTACTTCTGCACGACAGGAGTCTGGCATGATAGTGAGGCACACTTCAGAAGTGAGAGGTTTTACCAGCAGTAATATGTCGCACTAAACATGCTCCTGTCAGCTCACTTACACCCCGTCTACACAACAATCTACGTTACAAACTAGAACACTCTCATTATAACCAACAAAGCTGTCTAGTCTGCAAGTACGCAATTTTGAGCTTTGTTGGTTATAATGGGAGCATACTAGTAATAGTTTAGTTGTGTCACAATGCAGGCTTAAAGTGTAGACATTATAATATATGGACAAACACTTGAGGTTTAAAGTCAACATGAATTGTTATCTGCAAATCGTTTTACTTCCACAATAAGAAGTATTTCACATGAAACAAGAAAAATAATCTCCGTATCATTGTTGAGTAGTTATAATCCCCCTTTTTTTCTTCTTCTTTTTTTTTTTTTTTTAAATTACACCTTTCTGTCTATGTAATTGGACATTTACCTATGTAAATGAAAAACTTACTTTTCTAGGAATTCTTATTTCAGATATTATTGGCAGTGGATGATAAAGGACAATGAATTATTGCCATTATTATCATCCTAAATTTAGCATTATTTTAATGTAGTTGAATGCCAGATAAAAGTTTTAGGTACACTCATGCAAATTAAGTATGAAATCTGTTAACATAAATGTGTAGGAACCCATACATTATATTCATTCACAGCATTATTTGCAATTATGTCCTACAACATTGATATTCAAGGAATACTACAGCATTTTTCCTCTACTTATGCAACATAAGAAACCCCATGAGATCCAACTCCACAGTTTAAATCAGGAAATACAGTGTGGGATGTTTTTAAAATGTATCGACTTATGTTGAGAAAGTGCTGTCTGGGGAGCTGTCGTAAGACTTTTTTTGATGTTTTTCCTCTATTCTTTTTAACAGTAAAGGTCACTTGTTTTGGAGTCATCCGTTTTGGCTGACTGACATTTAAAGTTTTCCAGAGCTTGTGGCTTTGAATGAAACCTCAGAGTCAAAACCAACCCTCCTGTATCAGAAAAGGTCCCATCACAAAGCATTCATGAATTCCTATCAGGTTTCTGGGTCTTCGGAAATTGTAAAGCTTGCATTTCAAAGAATATAGTAGTTTACCCAAAACTGCTAATTCTGTCATTATTTACTTAGCCTCATGAGGAACAGAAGCATAAAATATTCAGAAATATTTTTTCACAGCATATACGACAACTCTCTGAAAATTTAGCTTGTCAATGAGGGTATGACATATTGATAGGATATTGGTCATGGCGGGCAGCTACAGAGCAAGTACGGAGATTTGCTACTGCTAGAAAATACATACAGAGTTAGCATGTGACATGCTACTGCTGCTGCACAATTAGACAAAATACAAGACATAGTCCATTGAGCATGTATGACATGCTGTTGCACAAATAGACATTACAAACATTTCCCATGTAGCAGATCTAGACAGGTGAAGCTGGGGTGGAGGTGGGTTTTAGGGAAAAACTCTCACAGCATGCTGCAGAGAACCAACTTATCTGCAAAACTGAGCCATTTAAACATTAGACAAAGAGAGACACAAGTTTATTGGCTACCTGATTACAAGTCAAAGGAACAGTCAGCTTACACGATGCGAGTTGATTGGCTTAACATGTCACATGTGAGCGGATTGGCTCAGATAACAAGTCAAAGAACCTATCAGCTTGCACCTTATAGAATTGTATGGCTGAACTGTGGTCATTTCAGTTGTGACAACTCTCTGAAAGGTTTTGCATGTTAGTGTAGGTATGACATATTGATAGGATATTGGCCTTGGCGGACTAGATCTGCTAACACTGCTGCTGCTGCTGACATTTCACTTTGTCAGCAATAAAGAAAACAAACATCATGTGGTCTGCCGTGACTGTAGTAGGTTCAGCACAGGACGTGAAGAACAAAAGTATCCAGTTTGACTGTCCTCTTTTGATCTCCTCCTCCGACTGCAACTGGCAAATCTTCAAGTCAAACATGCCTAGTATGACCACATCAGATAAGCTTCTAAAAGGACAACAAAAAACAAAAACAAATACCATAAAAGTAGTCCTTTTAACTCGTAAGCCAAATGGCTTACGTTAGATTACATTAGTCTCCTAATGGGTTTCCACACATTTAACCAAATAATTTTTGACTTTTTTGACTATGACTTTTCCATGGAAAACTGTATAAGTATCTAATATACTGTATATATACAGCATATATATATATATATATATATATATATATATATATATATATATATATATATATATATATATATATATAAACTGGTGGCCAACAATTTAGAATAATGTACATATTTTTGGAAAGAAATTGGTACTTTTATTCACCAAAGTGGCATTCAACTGATCCCAATGCATAGTCAGGACATTAATAGCGTGAAAAATTACTATTACAATTTGAAAAAACCTACTTCAAAGAGTTCTCATAAAAAAAATCCTCCATGTGCAGCAATGACAGCTTTGCAGATCCTTGGCATTCTAGCTGTCAGTTTGTCCAGATACACAGGTGACATTTCACCCCACACTTCCTGTAGCACTTGCCATAGATGTGGCTGTCTTGTCGGGCACTTCTCACGCACCTTACAGTCTAGCTGATCCCACAAAAGCTCAATGGGGTTAAGATCCATAACACTCTTTTCCAATTATCTGTTGTCCAATGTCTGTGTTTCTTTGCCCACTCTAATCTTTTCTTCTTCTTTTTTCTGTTTCAAAAGTGTCTTTTTCTTTGCAATTCTTCCCATAAGGCCTGCACCCCTGAGTCATCTCTTTACTGTTGTGTATGAAACTGATGTTGAGTGGGTAGAATTCAATGAAGCTGTCAGCTGAGGACATGCGAGGCATCTATTTTTCAAACTAGAGACTCTGATGTACTTATCCTCTTGTTTATTTGTACATCTGGCCTTCCACATCTCTTTCTGTCCCTGTTAGAGCCAGTTGTCCTTTGTCTTTGAAGACTGTAGTGTAAATCTTAGTATGAAATTTTCAGTTTTTTGGTAATTTCAAGCACTGTATAGCCTTCATTCCTCAAAACAATGATTGGCTGATGAGTTTCTAGAGAAAGCTGTTTTTTGCCATTTTTGACCTAATATTAACCTGTGGCAACTCAAAAACAAACACAAAGACAATGTTAAGCTTCATTTAATGAACCAAATAGCTTTCAACTGTGTTTGATATAATGGCAAGTGATTTTCTAGTAGCAAATTAGCAATTTAACATGATTACTCAAGGATAAGGTGTTGGAGTGATGGATGCTGGAAAAGGGGCCTATCTAGATTTGATCAGAAATGACTTTTTTCAAATAGTGATGGTGCTGTTCCCTATCTGTCACTCACTCGAAGTTGTGTCGATGTAGTGACACTAGGGGTCACTCTTGGGAGCCTGAGACACCTCTGGTCTTTGATAAAAGGCCAATGAAAATTGGCAAGTGGAATTTGCATACCACTCCCCCGGACATACGGGTATAAAAGGAGCTGGTATGCAACCACTCATTCAGATTTTCTCTTCGGAGCCGAACGGTCGATGTTTACCGAGCTGACTGTTCATTTACCTCTGCTGGATCTGATGGCGCATTTCAGCGGCTTCTCCCTCCTCTGCACTGGTGCACTGCAGAGAACGCCCCTGGGCACTTCGGCAGAAATAAGAGAATATATTTTTCTAAAAGAGTATATTTCTCTAAAAGAGCGGCACACACGGAACGTCTTTTTAAAGACGCGTCTTTTTAAAGATGTCTTTCCGTTTGTGTATTATTCCTGGTTGCGGTCGTTATCTCTCAACTTCTGACTGTCTTTCATGTCTGGGCGCAACCCAAGCCAAGACAGCGTTTGTGGATGGATCATGTACTCATTGCGAGAACATGACCATGGCAATGTTGCGGTCGTGGCTTGCTTTCGTAAGAAAGCAAGCCACCCCAGCGGCTCCCCGCCTCGGTCCTTCTACCTACGGGTATGAGGCCAGCGCGGCTAGCACTGGGGGCAATTTGGGGACCCCAATGGGACCACCTCTGCCGAGTATCCCCCCACGGACCTCCCATTCCCCAGCACGCTCATCTGCCCTGATCGGGCTTCCGGATGAGTCTGCCAACTTGTCTCATGGCGAGTTCAACCTCTTGTTCAGAGCCCGCGAAGCTGATGAGCTCTCAAGCGCAGCATCAGCATTGGTTCCTGGGCTCGCGGTGCCGCTCACAGCCACGCCCCGCTCCAGTTCCTTTCTACCCAGAAGTGCACGAGGAGCTGACAAGGTCATGGGAGGCACCTTTTACTGCCCGGTCCTGATCTTTCAGCTCCCCCGCCCTCACTACCCGCGATGGTGGGGTGGCCAGGGGCTATTTGGCGATTCCCCCAGTGGATAAGGTGCTCGCGGTGCACCTATGCCCGGCCCCGGCGTGGAGCACACCGCAGGAAGCAGACACCACCCGTCTCATGGCCGGCCGCCAAGAACCCGTGAAAGGCTTCAAAGTGCCCCTGAGACGGGTGACCCAGGGACAACGAAACCCACTGCCTTGGAGCTGGTAAGCAGACCACTCCATCTCCCGGTGGAGGGCCGGGAGGAGAATCTTTTGTTGCCTTTTCGTTTAATTTCACCGCATACCCAAGTGGCTGCGGTACCCAACAGTTCAGCAAAAGAGCGGTTTCCTCGTTCCCTGGGTCACATACCCAGTGTGCACGGCCATCATCATGACCACCGTCCACCATTCCATTTTGGCAGGTTTGGTGCTCCAGCGGCAGTCTCCCTGCCACTGCCGCCCAGCTGTGGCACAAATCCGCCCCCGATGTGACAGTCTCCACGGGTCACGAGGATAGGCCTCTTCCTCCCCCGTCCCAGGCTGTTCCAGGGGTAGTCACAAGGAGCCATGTAAGTGCTTCGATGTCCCTGAACCCAGCACGGCCACAACATGGCTTGGCACCTCAGGCTCCACCCCGCCGCGAGGCCCCACAAGCCGGTACATCAGACGAGATTGTCCCCTTGGTCCCCCTCGCCCAGAGCTTGGACGCGTGGCTTGCGCTTTCCAATCCATCGCAATGGCTGATCCGGACCGTCCGACTCGGCTAAATGATTTAGTTAGCCAGTCATCTGCCCAGGTTCAGCGGTATCCACTTCACCTCGGTGAAGGGCGAGAACCCTGCTACCTTGTGCACGGAGATCGCTACCCTCCTACGGAAGGATGTGATAGAGCCTGTCCCTCCGGCCGAGATGAAGAAAGTGTTTTACAACCTCTTCTTCATTGTACCGAAAAAAGGCGGTGGATTGCGGCCAATCTTGGACCTGCGAGTACTGAACTGGGCTTTACACAGACTCCCGTTCAGCACTGGCTTCAGACTTGAGTCCCGAGATGGGCATGGTGCCGCGGGACACATCGCGAGGCCATCACGCCGATCTGTCACTGCCTCTTCAGCCCTTGGACCGACCTCACGTTTCTATGGGCAGGTGTTCCCCTAGAGCAGGTCTCCAGGCACATCGTAGTTAGGACAGACACCTCCAAAACAGACTGGGGTGCTGTATGCAACAGGCACGCAGCCGCCAGCTCATGGACGGGCCCGCGACTGCATTGGCACATCAACTACCTTGAGTTGCTGGCAATTCTGCTTGCCCTGCAGAGGTTTCGGCCATTGATCTAGGGCAAGCATGTGTTAGTTCGGACAGACAACACGGCAATGGTAGCATATGTCAACCGTCAAGGCAGTCTGCGCTCCCGTTGTATGTCACAATTCGCCCGCTGTCTCCTCCTCTGGAGTCAGCAGCACCTCAAGTTGCTGCGAGCCACTCACGTCCCGGGTGACCTCAACACTGCAGCGGATGCGCTGTCACGGCAGGTTACCCTCAGGGGAGAGTGGAGACTCCATCCTCTGGTGGTCCAGCTGATTTGGAGTCGATTCAGGCAGGCACAGGTAAACCTGTTCGCCTCCCAAGAATCCTCCCAGTGCCCGCTCTGGTACATCCTGACTGAGGCACCTCTCGTTATAGACATGCTGGCACACAGCTGGTCCCCTGTACTTCGCAAATATGAGTTTCCCCCAGTGAGCCTACTTGCACAGACCCTCTGCAAGGTCAGGGAGGATGAGGAGCAGGTCATCCTGGTAGCACCCTACTGGCCCACCCAGATATGGTTCTCTGACCTCACGCTGCTTGCGACAGCCCCCCACCCTTGTGAATTCCCCTGAGGAAGGACCTTCTTTCTCAGGGATGGGGCACCATCTGGCACCCACGACCAGACCTCTGGAATTTCCATGTCTGGCCTCTGGATGGGATGCAGAAGACTTAAGCGGCCTACCACCAGCGGTGGTAGACACGATCACTCAGGCTAGGGCCCCCTCTACGAGCCGCCTGTATGCCTTTAAGTGGTGTCTGTTCACTAAGTGGTGTTCTTCTCGATGCGATGACCCCCAGAGATGCGCAGTCGGATCGGTGCTTTCCTTCTTGCAGGAGAGGTTGGAAGGGCGGCTGTCCTCCTCCACCTTGAAGGTGTATGTAGCCGCTATAGTGGCACACCACGACACAGTGGACGATAAGTCCTTAGGGAAGCACAACCTGATCATCAGATTCCTGAGAGGCACCAGGAGATTGAATCCCTTCAGACCGCACCTCGTTCACTCATGGGACCTCTCTGTAGTTCTTCAGGGTCTACGGAGAGCACCCTTTGAGCCCTTGCAGTCAGCTGAGCTTAAGGCACTCTCTTTGAAGACTGCCCTCCTGACTGTGCTCACTTCCATCAAGAGGGTAGGAGACCTGCAAGCATTCTCTGTCAGTGAAACGTGCCTGGAGTTCGGTCCGGGCTACTCTCACGTGATCCTGAGACCCTGACTGGGCTATGTGCCCAAGGTTCACATGACCCCTTTTAGGGACCAGGTGGTGAACCTGCTAGCGCCGCCCTAGGAGGAGGCCTCCTTGGCCTTGACCAGTGGCACCTCTCTAACAGACGTTTGCAGAGCAGCGGGCTGGGAAACACCCAACACCTTTGCGAGGTTCTACAATCTCCGGGTGGAACCGGTTTCGTCCCGTGTAGTGGCACACACAAGCAGGTAAGTCTGGGACAGCTGACTGGGTGTATCACTTGCGCCTAGGGCCTTTCACCTCCCCTGAGCTGAAGATATGTGCTGTTGACTCCCAGTAGTGTTCACAAACTGTGTTCCCTGGATGATTTCCTCCGAGCCCTGTGGCAGACGAGTTTGTGGAGAAACTCGCTCCGGCTCAGTACACCTGCTAACTAAGCCCTGTAATGGGGTAGGTGCTCCACATGTGGTGGTTCCCCGTAGGTAACCCCATGCGATGTATATCTTCCACTAATTTTTTTCCCTGTTGGTAAACTGCATCTTCCTTGGGCAAAGGCCCCTCTGCCCCAGTCACCATGCTTGTAGAAACTCCTCCCCCGCAGGGTAGGACCTACCATGGGACTTCTCCACATGACATACTTCCGACAAAGCTCGGCAAGACCATGTGACATATTTCCACTCGAAATCCCCCCCCCCCTCCCTTGGGTGGGGTGTGGTCTCTGGGTGTCTTCCCCTTGGGAGTGAGACCCCCCCGACTAGAACTGGTGGCCTGAGTTGGGTAATTCCTTTTTTTTGGGAGAGAAAAAAAAAAGAGGATAGGAGGCCATGACTGGGCTAGCCTGTCTCTATCTTTTGGGCAGTCAACTTGTCCCTAAAGGGTCGTTCGACACTCATAACAGCACTGGGGGAGGTTATGTGTTGGCCTGGAGCGCTGGCTACGAGGCACACAGTGGTCTGCCCATCAGTCACCGCCAGTTCACATAACACAGTTCAGCCAGTTGCGGCATTTCGTATAGGGACCCCTAGTGTCACTACATCGACACAACGTCGAGTGAGTGACAGATAGGGAACGTCCTGGTTACTTGCGTAACCTCCGTTCCCTGATGGAGGGAATGAGACGTCGTGTTCCTCCTGCCACAACGCTGAACTACCCGATGAAATGGCCAGGACCTTGTCTCGGCTCCTCAGCACAAAACCTGAAAGAGTGGTTGCATACCAGCTCCTTTTAGACCCGTATTTCCTGGGGAGTGGTATGCAAATACCACTCGCCAATTTTCTTTGGCCGTTTATCAAAGACCAGAGGTGTCTCGGGCTCCCGAGAGTGACTCCTAGTGTCACTACATTGACACAACATCTCGTTCCCTCCATCAGGGAACGGAAGTTACGCATGTAACCAGGATGTTTTTTACATCAGTAATGTCCTGACTATACTTTGTGATCATGTATATGCCACTTTGGTGAATTAAAGTACCAATTTCCTTCCGGAACAGCAAAATTTGTACATTATTCCAAACTTTTGGCTGCCAGTGTATATATACACATATATATATATATATATATATATATATAAGATCGCACTTACACGGACCAATTTCTAGCCAATTTAAATTTTGAGCATAGGATAACATGACTGTGGCGATTAAGTGGCTTGTGGCTGTCTAAGGTGAAATGTTGCTAAAAGTGAGTTAAATGTTCTCCCAAACAGAGAAGGTTTTCAACAAAACCTACCACCCTATTTTGACTCGCTTGCTTAACGCTCTATCAGTTGAGCTAGCGCACAATTTGATCATGCTTGAACAAGTTTGTAAATGTAAATGGTCATGTAACACAAATGTTACAATTTATAGTAAAAGTTTTTTGATGTCATCAGTTAGCATTGTTTGAGGAACAGAGCGAAAAGTAAGTGCTTATGAAATGATACTCTGCCTTTTTACTTATAATTTGTGTGAAAGTGAATAAAAGTCATTGTTGTTGTCACACCTCTAGTTTTAATTTCACCAGAAAATTGCCACAATACATACAACAAGCCACATAAATGTAATTTAGCAAAAATGTAGGTATATTAATGTGATTCTATGAGACCTGGTTGGATATTTCTAGGTTTTCCATGACTGTGGAAACCCTGTAAGATAGCTTTGTGCTAAGAACAGACTAAAATAACAGTTGTTATTAACTGATGATCTGTCCCACTGCCGAAGCCCGAGTTTAGCAAGCGTTCATCATGTCCAGATGCAAAAAATGGCACGTCAACATAATTGAAGCTCAAATGACATTGGTCTTAGAGTGTGTAGAAAACAAATATGATGTGCCATTTTTTAATACTGATGTAACACTTGACAGGAGCTTTCGTTCAGGGAAGATTTTCTGTCAATTACAAATAAATGTGGGTCTGTTCCTCGCACAAAGCTATCATATGGCTTTAGAAGACTTGAAATAGCATACTCTATGTATGGACTACTTTATGGACTACTTTTTTTTTTTTTTTTTTTTTTTTTTTTTGGCCTTTTTGGAATTTGATAGAAGTAGCCTCTAGGAACTGTCATATGAAAAGAGCTGTGCAAATATTCATCAAAAATGTCTACTTTTGTGTTCCACAGGAATAAAAATAACAGCATACGAGTTTGGAATGACCAGTGGATGATAAAATATAGCCAGAATTTTCATTTTTAGATGAACTATTCCTTTAACCTTTATCGCCGCAAGAAAAAACAATCTGCTAGAATATTGGCTTATGAAGCCCGTCTACATGCAGTGATAAGGGAAATCGGTAAATGATGACATTGGGGAGGGGGAAGTGTCGGTGTCATAATGTGAGCTGGTAATTATCAGTCTCTCTCTCTACAGGCACCGAGCTGAGCTCTTCAGCATGCTGAGCAGCTGTCGTATTTACATCATCTGCCCCAGGCATCTGCCATAGCCGCACGAGAGGATAAAATTGAGTTTATTTACGCCACCCACTCTTCATACAAAACAATATCACCCATCACGATTCACGGTGGGAAAATCACACATGCAACAGACTGTTGAGAGTCCCTATAATCAACGGGGTTCTTTTGATGTGTTTAGATTTGATTGAAATGTATATTATGGTCATTTAATCTTTTAATCAACTTCTTTAACCAACCCTCACTGTTTTTTTTTTTTTTTTTTTTTTTTTATTAATTTAATTTAAGAGTAATTTAAGTGTAATTGTTCCATAATGTGCATATGGGTTTCATTTGTCAACATCAATATTTTTGGTTAAAATGTTTATATATGTGAAAAAAAAAAAAAATAATAATAATATATAATGGGAAAGTGTAGCCTATCCTGTAACAGATCACTAATTCTGTTTTTCCACCATTTTACATGGCCCTGCGGTGTGCTAAATTAATTTAAAAAAGTACAAATGTTCCATGTAGTCATTTAAGTTTACATGAAGTCATTAAAACTGCATGCATCATAATTATAAAACATGTAGCTAAATTAATTTAAAATAGTTTAAGATGGAGCACTTTGTAAAAATTATTTCATGTCAACTACCCTAATAGCGTGGGGGATCGAAAAGTCTTAGACTACTAGTGAAAAATGCTTCTGTTTGGCATTTCTTTATGTTACCACTCCACTCCAACAAACCAGATGATCCATTGCAATTCCAGCATGATTTAAAGGAATAGTTCACCCAAAAACAAAAAGTCTCTTATCATTTACTCAACCTCATGCCATCCAAGATGTGTATGACTTTCTTTCGTTTGCAGAACACAAACGAAGAGTTTTAAAATAATACCCCAGCTCTGTAGGTACATACGATGCAAGAGATTGGTGACCAAAAATTTGCAGCTCCAAAAAGGACAGAAAGGTAGCATAAAAGCATAAACATCTTGCCATTGCAGTCTCTAGGAATGATCATGATTTCAGGATCAATTACAGTTCCTAGTGCTTGATGCATACACAGAGCGCTAGATGGCGCTAGGCAGTATAATCGAGCTTGATATGTTCTCATTCAAAACTGATTGGACTTCTTTAGAAGAACCACTGGAGTGGCATGGATTACTTTTACGCTGTCTTTATGTGCTTTTTTGGATTTTAAAAGTGTTGGTCACCATTCACTTGCATTGTCTGGACCTACAGAGCTGTGATATTCTTCTAATAATCTTTGTTTGCATTCTACAGAAGAAAGAGATATTTTACATCTGGAGATTTACATCTCCTCTATCTAACTATTCCTTTAAGAATATTCCAAAAAGCATCTTGTGTGCTTCAATGGAAGCAAAGAAACTGGACCTTTTGCACAAAGGAGTTAACAAATAGGTTTACATTTGACTATTGACCTAGAAATTGTGCAGAATATTTTATTTTTATTTATTTTATTTTTTTGTCTCATAACCTTTCTTTGTTTAAAAATGTTAAAAATCCTAAAAGGTAATATTTATTTCTTGGTTCAAATGGAAAACAAAAAACTCAAATATTCAATGTGGTCATGCCACTACTTCCTGCCCAAGCTGCTGATGACAATTTGTGTCTGCAAATTTGGTGGTGAGATTCATCCGCTGTAGATAATCTGAAAAAATTAAGGGAAGATCTTGTGGAAAATCCAGAGTAATCTCTCAGTGAACTAGGAGATTAAATGCAGCAGTACTGCAAATCCCAGCAGCTCGCCATTGTTTTCGATTAACCTTCAGGAAAAGTATGGATTAGACGAACACTTGAAAGACACAGAACTGAAGCTGGGGTCAAGAAACAGGAAATAAGTGAACAGTTCCCTCTGGAACACAGAGAACATCTCTCTAAATGTGGGGAGGCACATAGCAGTAGTCATGGGGTTTGCAGAGTTTTAAAACAAAACAAAAAAATATATTGTTAGAAAATTACAAAATAAATACATAAAAATTTTGTGAGATTTATTCTAAAAATAAGTGAAAATCTTGATAAGAATACAATTCTCCTTGATCTTTTGAGATAAAAGTATATCTTATAGCATATCTAGTATATACTAGGCTACACGTATTTCAGTATATCCTTTATGTGTAAGGAACAGACCCTAATTAAGTTATTCACTTTTAATCTGACTCTCCGGGTAGCCATTTATTATTCAAGACAGAACACAGCACTGAAAAGCTCGGACAGCATTATCTGCTATTCAGTGGCACTGCAGCAATGCTACTGAATCTACAGCATGAAAAGTGTTGTCAAATTCCAGATCAAATTACTCTTTTGAGCCATTTCTTTTCAAAACACACAGCGCGACCAGTGTAGTTCAATTCCTGAAGCAATAACTCTTATGAACCGGTTATTTTAGGATGGGTGTGCACAAGTAATCGATTAATCAAGTACTTGTTCAGCTTTAAATATTCAACCAGTAAAAACACTATTTGAATGTTGTAATTAAATTTTATTTTGTGCCTTTGCCTGCAGTGGGCAAAAATGAAGCTGCTTCTCTCACCTAAATCTTGCCGTTACAACTCAACGCATTGGTTAGCATTGTGAATGCGTGCCATTGTTAAAGGAACAGTTCACCCAAAAAGAACATTTAAATTATTTGAAGTGATTATATTGCTTCAGAAGACTTCGGGTGTATGCTTCTGTGTGCGACCGCAAACAGAAGCATTTTTAAATCTAGATGTTGTAGTTTATGCATAGTGCTCATTTTGTCGTACGAAAAATGTGTTCAAAGATTGAAAGTAAATTCAAAATTTCAAGTAATTGATTACTTAATCAAAGTGTTAAGAGTACTCGACTACAAAATTACTCGAAATGCCCTTCCCTACTTTTTAGTAAATCAACACTTCCTTACCACCAGACTGATTTCACAGAGAAATGGTTAACTAACGATTGCTGAAATCAGTTTGTGCTTACTGAACTGCGAAACACTGCCCCCAGAGGCCAAAGAGGTAAGTGTTCATGGGTGAATGGGCATGTGTGAGCTCCAATTTCCAGGTGAAATGTAAAGCAAGTTGTAAAACAAGTTGTTTTTAGCTGTACTGGCTGCAATACAGTGAAGAGGAATGCATATTTTATAAAATCTACTTCCCAACCCAGACCTAAACATCAGTGAAGTAAAATGCATTGTTGGAGGAAAAATGCAACCTTCGAATTGTGCTCGTCACTGATTATGCAAACACAATTACTTCCTGATTTCAACGCAGAATCTGAACCCAGGTGTGAACATACGTGTCCAGTTGCGCCACAGGTGAATGTAAACTTTCTGGAAATGATGCCAAAATGTCTGATCCTAGGGTTCTGGAACTCTCTGAAGCATCATGCCCACTTCCCACCATCTCTACTGTTAAGTACTGAGACTGGATCTAACGACTCATTTAAAAGATTCGACTCCAATGAACAATTTGCTTACGTCTTATAAAACCGGTGTTGTTGACATGTCAGTTACAGGATCTGACTAAAAAAGCTCTTTTAAGGCAATTTTTAAAGCAGTTTGCCCCCTAGTATAAAACTTGTAAAGATTTGTTATCATTACCACTAAAGAACAGTGTCCAAAGTTGCTGTTCTGCAAAAATGGCTCTTAAAAATTAATAATAATAATTTTCAGCCTGTACTTGTCTACCATCTTTTTATTTATTAAAACATAAATTACAACATTCAGTCAAATGCAACTGGACCTGGTTATACTGTAAATTTGAAAATGTTTCACTGTTCATCAATGTCTTCTTTAATGAACTGATTTATCAAGATGATTTATCAAGATGGCAAGATGGAATTAACTGTTTCCATCATCTTAATGTGCATTTTTCATTATGGAGAACTCCAGAAAATCCACCTCATCATAGCACATCAACTTTAAAGCAAATTTTGAGACTTTATCAGTCATTTCCATTCAGGATTTCTCAATATGGAAACCCATATTATGAGCTGAGCTACATGATCAGTTTTGATCGAATAAGCTTGTAGGATAAATGTAGTTGAATATGTGATGCAAATACTAAAATGTATCACTAAGTTATATCACCAGGAAACTTCCACATTACCTTCAACGAGTCACGTAAAAATCCTTTTCCAAACATGTAGATATAGTAATTCTACGAGACCAGGTTGACATTTTGGCAAACAGGTCATTCAGGGATTTCACGCATGTGCATACTGTGCACAGTATACATACTGCAGAAACAGTAAAAGTAGAATGCAATTCTGAACATAGACAATTACTATTTAATTGTAGGAACACTGAAACAATCAATTGAGCAAAACATATTTGACAAAAAGAGGATCTGGCCTGATTTAAAATCCAAACAATTTGGATTTACTGTTTACTGATTCAATTCATCAATCTGTCTATTGCAGTGGTTCCCAACCCTGTTCCTGGAGGCCCCAAAACACTTTTGTTATCTCCCTAATCAAACACACCTGATTCAACTCATTAGCTCGTTAGTAGAGACTCCACGACCTTAATTGGGTGTGTCAGATAAGGGAGATATACAAAATGTGTTGGGGAGGGAGACCACTGATCAAGTGTTTTCAGCAAGATGTTAATCAATACACTAAAGCCAAGAACAAAAGAGGAAAGCCGTCACAGAATAATCTCCTACTAATAGCCCCATTCAAGAGAAATACATTTTGTTCCAAGAGTCAGAAGCATCTTCAATAGCATATCAAATGTGTTTAAGGGTTTGAACTGTTTGAAAATCTTGATGTAAGAAAACTTTATGTGTTTCCTTGGAACTTCATTGATATTTCTTGCATGGTCTTTATATGTACAAGCTCCTTCAATGTATTTTTTGGATGGATAATTAGAAAACGTTTGTTGTGTAGAGCACATGCCCACTATATCTTTACTTTTAGCTTGATTGCTTCCAAACAGTGATGCTGTGCAATTGAAAGCCTGTTTTTCACCTTGTGTTTAATGAAGCTTTAAGCTTACTGTGCCTGTTGATTCAATTGCACTATTATTTGACAGAAGGTGTTCATCATAAGCAGCTTAAATAAACTTCTTTAAATTTGGAATCCACTAAATAAGTAGATTTACATGCAACAAAGTACAAATTCAAGATGTGGAAGTGTCGTTTGTACAAAAAAGCACACATGACTCAAATCTTCAAGCTCTGGCCCTCTGATGGTTTTGTTGGCTCATGTGTGGAGGTTGAAGCGGTTCCTCCTCTCTCCGCCTTTGATCCAAAAATGGCACAACTCCTACAGAACTACTTACCAGCCAAACGGTTCATATAGCAGCACATCCAGCATGGAGTGTGTAGGCCAGATGAGAGAGCTGCGCATTTGAACTTCAGCAGTGTTTCAAAAAACACAGCACGCCCACTCTCAAACTGTAAGGGTTAAAATTTCTCTTTTTAGATGTATAATGCGTGTTCACACATTTCTTTTAAGCCCACTTCCTTTATTAGAAAAATTATAATAAATGCTATAACTAACCATCATTCTAACACAGATCATTTTTAATCTCACAAAAACATGTCCAAGACCATATTTCAGCTAAAAATAATTAGAATACCAAAAAAGGGCCTAAAGATCCACCATTATGTTCTAATTTCTTTAATATATTTATAATATAAAAATTTAATAATAATCTATAAAAAAATAATAGTATTTTTTAAATATTTAAATCAGCAGTACAATAAATATTTAACACAATAAGGTTTTATAAAATTAGTAAATTCTTATTCATTGTGAACTAACAATTATTCATTCTTTGCTAATGTGAATTTATGACAATGCAATTGTTCATTATTAGATCATGTCAGTTCACACAACACATTAACTAATGTTAACACGTACATTTTCATCTAAAATGTGTATATGTTGAAATAACATGAACAAAGATTAAAAAGTGGTGTAAAAGTATTGTTCATAGTTAGTTCATTTAGTTCATGTGAACTGATGTTGTTAACCAATGTAAAAAAAATACAACCTAATAACCGAAGGCAAATAAATACAAATCTCTTAATAATTCTGAAAATGGCTTCATAATAAATTTATTTATTACGTTCTTTTGAATTTGGGTGAAATATGACCAGGACATGTTCTTGTCAGGTTTCATGATATTCACCCCTTCGCCAGACTCATGTGTATGCCCTCTTTCACTTCAGCTCAAATCCTCCTGTGAGTAACAGAGGGCAGACTGATGGCTTGCTGCTGGTTGGTGGGTGATTATTTTGGGGTTTAAAGTAGCTGAGCAGGTAGTGCAGCAGCTCCAGAGTGTCAGAAAGCTTCTCGCTCTGACACCCATCATAGGCACTGCCGAGGGTGATGTGCCCTGAACAGATGGTTCATCAATGTCACCTCATAACTGGAACCAAGCGAGAGGGAGGCAGCGGCAAGCACCAAGAGAGATACTCATGGCTAGTGTAGAAATGTACATCTGGGGATCATGAATGCCAAGAAATGCCATTAACCTTCACTGAGAGAGAGAGAGAGAGAGAGAGAGAGAGAAGCCAGGGAATCCATCTGTCAACTAAAAAAAAAAAAAAAAAAAACAGGATTTACTTCCTTGTTTTTTTTTTTTTTTTTTTTTTTTAAAACATCTATGTCAGTAACTCAGTCTTGATACAAAGACATGATAGATAGTGTTGCTATGTTGTTGCTACATGGTTTCTAGGGTGTTCTGAATGTTTGCTAAAGCGTTGCTATGCAACTGTTAAGGTGTTAAGAGTGTTTTTTGGTGTGTTGCTTTGCAGTTACTAGGTGATTTCTTTGTGGTTATGGGTGTTTGCTAAAGTGTTGCAATTGTTAAGGTGCTCTGAATGGTTTTCAAGGTGTTGCTAAGCGGTTGTTAGGTGGTTCCTAGGGTGTTCTGGGTGTTTGCTAAAGCGTTGCTATGCAACTGTTAAGGTATTCTGAGTGTTTTTAGTATGTTGATATTTGTTTGCCACATGGTTTGTTCTGGGTGTTTGCTCAGGCATTGGAATGCAACTGTTGAGATGTTCTCGTGCACTATAGCACATGTTTGTGGAAACTTTTTGCACGGTCAATTTTCTAACTTTCTGTTAACCATTTGAAAAAGGATCTTATAAACATGTTTATGTCTATCTACCCAAATAATTACTGTAATTATTATTTTAATTAAAATGATCATTTATATTTAAGAATATATTATTAATAAACGAATAATTCATTATCAGTTTAATGGCACAGACATTTATCACCCATTTTATTTATGTGGTTTGTTACTACCACATTAATGCAAGAGCTCAACTAAGTATGTACAATTCAATGGAACAGCACACTTGCAACGTGTTGGCCAAACATTCGCATCTGCTTTAGCATACTTGCATAGATTACATTTCTGGCCTAATTCTTTATGATATTATGCCTCGTGTTTCCCATATATTGCTTGAGTCCCTCGTTCAGTATGTTGTGATTTTTTCACCCGTTTTATTATCAGCCAGGCAAATTCCTTAGAAAGACTATTTCAGGTATCATTCATAACAACATATTTCTGCATTTGCAATGTACTGTATTATAGCTGTGTGTATGATAATGTGGTTATCATTAGGATATCATATTAGGTCAGCTGAAACAGGCTACGCTAGGGGCGAAACCACACTTGAATACGCAAGTGCACCATTTTAAATAAAACTACGTTTTTCCCCATTGACAGAGGTGAGGGGGAATGTGCCAGGCATTGGACTGATCACCTGGCTCCGCTAGCACTGTCATATATTTCTATTAATCCCAATTTGCTGTGTTCTGTCAAGGTAGACAAAAGTTCCATTTATCTCACTTCTGTTACTCCACTCCACTTGCGCATGATGGTGAGCAAATTTCACTAAGATCGACATGCAATCAGGGCCGTTTCTCGCCTAGTGCACCACCTGGTGGGAGGGCGCCAAAGTTGAGGCCACCATCATGCACCAGAATGGTCAAAAACAGCCCTGCATGTAGTAATAGTAAAGTAAAACAAATCTGTAATGTACATTAAGTACTCTTTATTTCATTGCTTGCTGACATTGTAAAGGCTTATTGATGAATTGTGGTTATAAGATGAAGTAGAAGTGTGAAGATGAAGTGTGGTTACATTTACATGAACTACTTTATACATTTATGTGGAGTAAAATTAGCCTGATTATAGCAAAACAATTGTAACATTTCAGGAAAAAAACTATGTGAACCCTATGGATTGAAATGCATTTCTATATAAAACAGAGAGAAAAAAATGGAGAAAAAAAATGGAGAACGCATGGTCATTTAGGAAGAAAGTAATATGGATTTTGAAAAATATGAGGATGAGTTAATAAAGATAGAATTAAAATTTTTGTGTGAACTATCACTGTAAATAGAGTCAAATGTGGGCTTCAGCATTTGAACTGTGAACAATATACAACAATTAAAAGAATAAGGGCAGATGAGGATATAATATAAATCATTTCTGCTCTTGTCTATGGCTTAGAAATTAAGGTTGTCAGGATTTTGGGTTTGTAGGTTAGGCCAGGCTAGAATCCTATATGGATTGAGGGATTTCACCTAACTAGATTGTACATTATGAAAGGGTACATGTAATAAGCTAGCTTAGCATGATTAAATAAGATAAATCTCTCATTTTGGGACATTTGCTGTGGGGACATGTCCTCACCTTGCCACTACAAAAATAGTACACACACTTTTTACTCAGCAAAACACAGAAGTGAAGGTATATACACTACCTCAGACACAAACATACAGAGCAGAAGTTGCTATCGGCAAAACAGATGCAATGCGACATTTAATAATGTCCTGTGCTCTGACTGACCACTCACAACAAGAGAATAAAAACAAAAATAATTTAAATAACCATTAAATTACTTTGGCTTGTTTTTTGTTTTTTTTAAAGTGATAGCTCACCCAAAATGAAAATTCTGTTATCATTTACTCACTTTCATGTTATTCCAAATCCATATGACTTCAGTGAAATGCAAAAGAACATGTTACGCAACAGACTGATCTCATGGTGAAATCAGAAACAGTAGGCTGACTTTTCTTTAGCTAAAATCAAACTGTGTGTATCGAAATTGGAAACACAGTCCCCAGTGGCCAAAGCGGTAAGGTGTGACAAGCTGCAATGTGATAGTTATCCGACTTAGCCAAAATGGCAGCATAAAACATTATAAAAACAAAACATAAAAGAAAAAAAAAACACCATTTCTTTATTACAATCAACAATTTGTCTTGTTTATTCTTGCACTGAACTTTGAGACTCTAGATTCTAGAACTGAGAATGGCTTGAATTAAAGGAATATTTATATAAGGTTCAATACAATCCAAGCTCAATCAACAGCATTTGTTGCATAATGTTGATCACCAAAAAAATTATTTTTGACTTTTCTTTAAAAAAAAAACAAAAAACAAAAAAAAAAGCACAAATCTGGGTTACAGTGAGGCACTTGCAATGGAAGTGAATGGGGCCAATCCGTAAACTTTAAAATAATCACTGTATCAAAACTATAGCCACAAGACATAAACAATAAGTGTGTTAACATGATTTTAGTGTGATAAAATTACTAACTAACCTTTACTGTGTTAAGTTATATTCAATTTTGCAACTTCATTGCCATGACTATGTAATGTCAACAAACCCTAAAATCCTAAAACAACTGCAAAAATAATTATTTAAACAAATTTACAGCTCAAAAAATACATGAGTTTTAACAGAAGAATCAATGTAAGTGCTTTTATAAAATTATAATCTTCACATTTCTGCCTTTTAACCTTATAGAAATTGGCCCCATTCACTTCCATTGTAAGTGCCTCACTTTAACCTTGATTTTTGCTTTTTTTTTTTTTTTTTTTTTAAGAAAAGGATGGATGAGTCAAAATAATTTTTGTGGTAATCTATATTATGCCATAAATGCTGTCGATTGAGCTTAACTTGTATTGAAAACAGAACATCCCTTTAATGCTGCCCAATTATATATATATATATATATATATGGCCAAAAGTTTGTGGACACCATATGTGCTTGATGAACATTTGATTTCAAAACCTTAGGCATCAATTTCCCCCTTTGATGTAATAATAGTTTCCACTCTTTTGGGAAGGCTTTCAACTATACTGTATGTAGTAACATGGCTGCAGGGATTTGCTCTCATTCAGACACAAGGCTATCAGTGAGGTCAGGAACTGATGTTGGTCGATGGGGCCTGACTTACAGTTGCTGTTCCAGTTCACCCCAAAAGTGATCAGTGGGGTTCAGGTCTGGGCTTTGTGCAGGCCAGTCAATTTCTTCCACGACAGACACAGTAAACCATTTCTTTATGGACCTCACTTTGTTCACAGGGGCACAATTTGGAAGCACACAAAGCCCAAGCCATTACATAAAGAAACATTAAGATTTTTCTTAACTGGATTTAATGGAGTAACCAAATTCGTTAATTAGAAGGGGGTGTCCACATACTTTTGGCCATATAGTGTGTATATATATATATATATATATATATATATATATATATATATATATATATATATATATATATATATATATAATCACATGAGCAAGAGTGTGATATGGCCCTACATCAGCACTGATTTAGGGCCATATAGCACAATTGCGAGTGTGATATTGCTTATATATAACAGTTCAATGATCAAGTAAATAATAAAAAAAAAAAATCACAGTGTAATAAAAGTGGTATGTAGCCTTTACAAAGTACCAAAGCAATAATAAATTGCCTTAATGCGTTAATATACTTCAATTAATAAATCTGGAGAATATTGTTATTGCTGTCATGTGTTTTGACTGATTGGGCTGTAATCAGTGTCAAATTATTTAAACATCTGCATTCAAGTGTAATCAAACATGTCACAAAGAAACTGATTGGTCATCACTGAGGGTGTTATAGAATAATTAATTAGTTATAATTACATTGACTCATTTTAACACCATAAGGACCAGCAATTATTGTTATCCAATTGTTATCAAATGTTACTGTCATCATAAGATGTTTTCAAACATAGAAAAACACACATTTAAATAATCAGATATGCAATGTAAAGCATTGCAATTCAATTCATTCATTTAAGTGGGAATGTCCAAACACTGTAGATGGAGCTACATTCTTCTAATTCATTTTTGCATTACATTTTCTGTTTATTTTTCTATTTAGTAACTACTAGTAAATAATAACTAATTTATTATTTATTTCTATGAATGTATTTTACTTATGCATTTCTCTAGTCTTCTGTAAATTGTGTTAAAAAAGCAGCACATTTTTACAATCTCTCCCAATTATAATGCTTTTAGACCTACATTAGTACCGTTGTCTTTCTCCTCTGGTCCTCAGGGTAATGCTGAATGTGGAATGAAGACGTGACAGTGTGATCAAAGCATGTACAGGGAGTTTCAAAATTATGTCAAGTACAAAATTCATCTGGTACATATTTACTTGAAAGGTAGAGACTCTGTACAAAGGAGCTATAATATTTTAGTTCAGCAGGGGGTACAACATATGTACTGGAATCTCTCAGAACTCTGCAGAGTAGGTTGATGTTTTTCTCTGTGTGAAAGGGAATAGTGCAGCAGCAGATATTTCTGTAAATATAATAAAACATTCATAGTAATGGCTTAAATATTTGAAACACAAACAGCTGCATTCAAGCCATTATGTTTTGCATTTGCTAGACTGGAAACGCATGCAGAAGATAATGTACACATAGTTTTGAATGCATACTGTGCACTTATGATCTCTTAAAATTAAATATCATAATTTGAACATTTTAGATAGTACCAGATAATACCTGTTTGTGCATATCTCAAATGAGTAACAATGAACTTTCCATTGGAAACTGGTTCTGAATCAGCAAAAACTGACAACTCACTCAGTTTAGTCCAGACAGTTGAGACCTTGTTCAATGGAGTGATGAGATAAGCTACATTAGTAATGACTAGGCCAAAAAGCATGTGTTATGTGGAAATATGTTCTGTGATGTGCAGGTTTTTCAAATCACACCAATTCCATTTCAAACGGACCTGGTACAATACCCGGCATTAATAAAACATGTGCAAAGATTGAAGTGTTCAGATTCTGTGCAACAGTGTCTCTTTTAATGCCAACATCTCTGCACCTTATGCGTGTGGTGAATACAAAGTACATGGTTTAACACTTCTATCAAGGTAATAAGAGAATTTGTCATCCAGGACTCACACTATTTGAAGTTATTAAGCTTATATAGACTCTTTGTATTTTGGCCTATGGTATTAAGGCTTATATTTTGGAGATGTTACAACTGTGTAATAGATTTAAAATTTTCTGAAGAATATGTGAATGGTGCTTGACCATGCAAAACTCACCACCACTTTGCTAGAGTGGAGGGCAAATATGTTGGAAAAGACAACCACAAATACTTGTGTTTGTCTTCCTAAAAAACACCAAAAAAGACATTTTCAACATTTAAAAGGTATGAAAGCTTTCAATCAAAATGTACACTGTACAATACTATAGCTCGGTCTGCAGTGCATCGATTCTACAAACTATTGGACAGTTGGTCTCTCCGTTTTATATTCAGCAGGTATTAAAACTGTGGGATATGCATTACTGATTTTTTTTTTTTTTTTTTAAGAGACACTAACAAAACAGCAGAAGGTTGAATTACTGCATTTTCACTACATTAATCAGCATTAACGAGAGTATCATACATTTGTAACACAGATTTGTCTCTTCATTAATATAGCACATTAAAGGGCAGCCAGATCATAAAATTCAAATTTTACGCATTGACATGAAGCTAATAGAATAATGTATTTTTTTAAGAGCATCTAGCCCTTTATATGGGCATTAGTAAACAACCATATCAAAGAACACAGTGATATTTAGGTGAATCACACAAAACCTGTCAAAAGCAAGTCATATTTCATCCCAAAATCAAAATAAATAAATAAAAAGAAAGTTATATTTTGCTTAAAGAAAACAAAGCCTATTTTTAGGACTATCAAAAAGCATTGTGACATTATTATCCTGACAATTAAACACATTCCCCGCATTTTTTATTGCTGTACTGCAAAATAAATAAATAAATAAATTAATTCTTATTCTCGCACAAATATTTATGACATATTGTTTCGATAGTAAAATATATAGCTGCAAGCAGCGATGACAGGCCCAAGCACAACTGGTCCATTTACACCCGGTGGCTTTCGAAAAACAATGCAAGGTGGACACATGCATTTGGCATTTGACATTATTCTAAACAATTTTGAAGCAATTTGAGTAAATATAATTTTAATGTCTGTTGTAAGAGCCACTCTCCCTGCTGCCAGGTGGTGGCGCTATGACCATGGCCCAAATTGTCAAATCCATGTAATTAGCCCCCATAACTAAACATACATCTTAATTTTGATCTAAATCAAACATTGCACACAGAAGATATGACACACTTCCTGCTTCCCATTTTTCGCCAGTAATTTAATGCCTTGCCATGGCAACACTGTTCAATATATATGTTTGCAATTTAGCATCTTCAATGTCTTGGCATAATGATGTCTAAATGTGGTGACAGTCTCATGAATCACCTAGGGGGAGTATTTAAAAGTTCAGAGACTGCAATATTCAAAAAAATCCAAAACAGCTGACTTCCTGTTGGGCAGACCTAATGACTATAATTACGTCCAGCTTGATGAGAACTATATATGTACCAATTTTGGTGACTGTAGGTGAAAATGGGGGGTGCTACAGAGGCCGTCTTACACACCCACTTTAAAGGGGGTGCTACAGAGCCCCCTTACACACCCATGCGTGAACTTTTTCCTAGACCTAATGACCATCGACTCTGATGTGTGTGAAAACTTTCATGAAATTTTAAGCATGCCAAGTACCTAAAAATACCCAATTATAGGAAGAAAGGAATAATAACAATTAATATGTTGCCATGGCAACAGCATTTAAGATATCAAATATCCCTTTACAAATTTACATCAGCAGTGTCTTGACATTATTCTAAAGAATTTTGAAGCACTTCATGGAAAAATAAGAGGGCTATTTCAAAGTCTGTTAAAATTGCCTTACTTCCTGCTGCCAGTTGGTGGTGCTATGCCCGTGACCCATAATAGCTGCATAAATCAGCCCCCATTACAAAACATACAGCTGAATTTTCATCAAAATCATACAATGCACACTGAAGTTATAAGGAACTTCCTGTTTCACATTTTTGCCCTTAATTTATTGCCTCACCATGGCAACACCATTCAAAATATAAAAAAATCGATGCACAATTCAGCATCTTCAATGTCATGGCATAATATTGCCTAAGTTTGGTGCCTGTCACATGAGTCCCCTAGGAGTAGTATTCAAAATTCAGGGCCTGCGATTTTCAAAAAATGCACATTCAATCAAAAATAGCCAACTTTTTGTGGGTGGAGCTAATTACTGTAATTTTGAAAGTTGCCCAGCTTGATGAGTACAATATATGTAGCAAATGTGGTGACTGTAGAAGAAACTGACCCTACCACTTTTTCCAAAAGGTGGCGTTATAGAGCTCCCCAGCCACGCCCATGTGTTAACTTTTGCCCAGGCCTAATGGCTGACAACTCTGATGTGTGTGCAAAATATCATGAAAATGTAAGCATGCCAAGTACCTCAAAAACATGTGAATACACATAAAAAGGAATAATAACATTTAATGCATTGCCATGGCAACAGTATTTAAGATATCAAGAATCCCTTCAGAATTTTAAATCTGCACTGTCTTGACATTATTCTAAATTTTTGATGGAATTCAAGTGAAAATAAGAGGGATATTTCAAAGTCTGTTAAAAGTGCCACACTTCCTTCCTCCAGTTGGTGGCGCTACAACTGTGACCCACAATAGCCACATCAATGTGATCAGCCCACAAGGACAAACATTTGGCTCAATTTTGATGTAAATCACACTATGCACGCAGAAGATATGAGACACATCCTTTTTCCAATATTTTGACGTTACTTTATCGCATTGCCATGGCAACACCCTTTGATATATCAAAAATCAGTTCGCTATTTAGCATTGTAAATGTCTTGGCATGATGTCACCCACATTTGGTACCTGTAACATGAAATATCTAGGAGGAGTATTTCAAATTACAGAGCATGTATTTTTCAAACAATCCAAAATGGCAGATTTTCTGTTGGGCGGAGCTTATGACTGTCCACGCGGAAGTTGTCTGACTTGATAAGATCTATATGTGTACAAAGTTTGGTGACGGTAGCTCAAAAGGGATGTGCTTGGGTCTAATAAAAAATAATAATCCTTAGAAGAACAACATGTCTCCACACTTTCAGTGCTTGGGCCCTAATAATAATAATCCTTAGAAGAACTATAGGGTCTCTGCACTTTCAGTGCTTGGGCCCTAATTATGTAAACATAATGGTAGTATCTGTTGTAATGTCTTAGAAGTTGTGCTGAGGTAACTGGTAACACTTTACAATAAGGTGACATTTGTTAACATTAGTTAAGAATGAACAATAATTTTACGGTATTTATTAATCTAAGTTAATTTCAACATATAGCATACTAATAGATTTTAAAAAAATCAAGAGTGTTTGTTAACATTAATGCACTATGAACTAACATGAACTAACAATGAACAATTGTATTTTTATTAGCTAACATTGACAAAGATTAATAAAGCTATAAAACATATATATTGTTAATAGTTTGTTAATGATACCTAATGCATTAAATGATGCTAACAAATGGAACCTTATTGTAAAGTGTTACCAGTTATTAAAAAAATACAACAGTTATTAATACTATAATACTGTAATAAAATACTGTATTACAGTAATAAGAATCTAATGAGAATTACTATTAAAAACTATTATTAATTAATTTTGGGGTGAAACGTGAACAGGACTTTTTTTCATGAATTTCCCCCTCTCAATGAGAAAAAATAAAAAATAAAAATAATGAAATCTGTCATTTGAAGGACCTTTAAGTGTCTATCCACTTCAAAAATGATAAAAAAAAAAAAAAAAATTAAAAAAAAAATATGTAGTGCATGGTGTTATGCCGGGACACTCATAAAAATGCTTTTGAAGAAACGTGAACAGTTTGTGAGAATGAGAAAGCAATTGTAGAGAGGGAAGACTGCATTCTAAAAAAAAGGACGTCTAGACCCTATCTGCCATCCAGTAATCCCCACAGTCACCATGCCAATAGACTCATGCATAAGGTGGAACTTTGTTTTGATGTGTACAGAAATGTGAAAATATTTATTGGATGTGGGATTTAAAACATCAAACTTTATTAATAACCTTCCAATGGTCATTGGATAAACAGATCGAAGGGCTGAAAAGACATTTTATTCCTATTTGAAACAACTGAATTTCAAAGAGGCTTGTTGTGAACTTGTGTCATTGTCTGACTTTATGCTATATGTGGCCAAATGACTTTATTTGCAAATCCATTGGCATTAAAAAGAGTTTGTCCTCCCTAATTTTGTCCACTCTTCTAGGAAGGAATCCATTATATGTTGGAACATCTAATCAATGGGGGCGGTACCAGACCCCAGTGGGCGTTGAAAGGATGCCAGGGGGTGCTGAGAGAAAATTAGTAGAGGGGGAGCGTTAGGTTACAAATGGGGGGCATTTATCAGTCATGTTAATCAAATCTATTGTCAAATTCCTGTTTGCATTAAAATGTTTATCTAGACTCCATTATATGGGTTGGTATGCATTTGTACTGTGGTTCATCTGATTCTGAAGTCTAGCGATGCATCTGAAGTATCTGGTTTAGCAGTGTCAAATACACAGGCAGAGGCACATCCTCTGCTAATGCACCTGTATGGCTCTGTAGGTGGATACGGCTCAATGGACAGAGTAGCGCGAGCGCAAAGCAGGTGCGTTTTTACTCACAGACCAGTCTCGAGCTCTTAAACGTGCACCTCTGATCATTACAGCGCTGTGAGAACCAGTGAGAAGCACGGCGTGAGTTGCGGAAACCATTTTAATTCAGCACAGAATTCTACATGACCACCCTTGAATTTACTATAGGAACACTAACTGTACTTTAAGCTGAAATAGATTCATAATACATATTATCATATTACTACTTGTCAAATTTGTCATAGGCTACATTAGGAGAGTGAGGGAATATAATACATTTTTGTTAAAATTTTTTAAATATTTATATTATGTATTTATTGTTTTTACATGTTTAGAGTAGGCCTACTGTTTATAATTACAAAAATGCCATAATTTGCTTTATAGAAATCATGTTACATCTAACCACGGTAGTGAAGAAGATGCATGCTTCCATGTGCTTACTATGGTCTTGTTACAAATATCACTGTTAAAACTATAATAATAATAATAATAATAATAAAAATCAATACATTAAAAAGGGCAAATGCAAAATACACACACACACACACACACATATATATATATATATATATATATATATATATATATATATATATATATATATATATTAGATGAAATAGAAAAGTGTGAATCCTAAAAAATAAAAAAATAACAAATTTACATCTGCTGTAATGTAGAATGAGCATTTCAGTGGGACAAAATGTGCAATATTATTGTTCTGTTCACTTATTTTTTGAGGGAATGGGGCATTCTTAAAAAAATAAAAAAGGTTGAGAACCACTGATCTAATGGAGGGAGACACATTGTCCCTTTTGCACAGTATAGAGGATAATGAATGCATATTTTTACACAACAATACCTTAAAAGAGAATCATTTCAAATATTTTTGTGCAATATTTGACATGGAATCGTCAGTAATTGTAATCTTTTACCCAGGAAAAAGAATGCACTGTTTTGAAGTTTTGTGGTAAAGCAATACAATATTCATGTGTGAGGTTCACAGAAAGGACAGCAAGCTTACTTCCTCTCTGGGTCATCAGTTACATGTGAATTTTACTTAAGAAATTCTCTTTACAACGTTAGCTAACTCCTGACAGTAGAAAACAAAAGCTATGCCTGAGCTAAGTGCATTGTAAGATGGCCCCATTCATAGTCAAATAGCTTCCCAAGTACCATGGTGGATAAATTATTTGTTTTGAAAGATATTGCCAAGCAGTGGAATCCATCAGAGACAGGTGGTGCTTTTCCAAACTAATAAAAACTGATCATAATTGATCATACTGTAGATTAGAGCCGATTACTTCATTGTGTGATATAAAAGGTTATTCAGGAGGAAGTTTGCAGATGCAGCACATATCCAAATATTACTTCCAATCTTATCCAAACTTATTTTACTGTTTTAATAATTAATTTTCAATAGGCTAATGTGAGTTGCTCTAGAAATCCTAAAGGCCAAAGTATACTTGGATCGTACACGTTGCTGAACGCTCCGTGAACAGTATGCGTGAGGTAAATTTCTCATAATCCATTCCACAGTGGCCAGATTTTGTCGACTTGCGGATGCGGGCATCATCGGTGCGCATCGTCGGCGCAAGAACCGGCCATTGACTCTGCTAAAAGAGTATCACAAAGAAGTTCTAGTGGGCATGCGTCAAACGTGTTCGTATTCGCTCGCAGTCAGAAGAGTATACTCACAAAGGCAACGCGGTCGACCAGGCGTGAGGCGATTCGGAAGATGCAAAAATTAAGTATACCTGGGCCTTAAATGTAATTCAGTTTTATTTGCAGAGTTCGATACAATAAAGCAGGGTTCCTGCAGGTCCTTAAAAAGTCTTAAATGTCTTAATTATCATTTGAAGAGGTCTTAAATTTGAAGATGGAAAGAAAGGAATCATGCTATGGCCTAATGTGGTTATTAAACTGACAAAACCTGCAAATTAATTCATTATCAAAATAAGAATCTAGTGTTTTCCGGTTTCGGTGATAGGTAAAAGTCCTGCATTATGCAGCTAATCTTATGTTTTTTCCTCCTGGTATTATTGCCATTTTGGTTGCACAATGAATTGCATATGGGATTTCATGCAATTTTGACTCTTGTAGCTCCTGAGCTATATTTTCGTGAACGTACAAGGCCCAGCACAACGACCGTTTCAACGCCTCTAATAATTTTTCTGAGAGCGCTTATTCTAAGGGCATTTTTTGTGCCAGCGCAAAGCGCAAGTGGCCTTGGGTGGGACTGTTTGCGCTCTCTGTGCATGTATGCATGCAAACTGTGGGTGTATTGTATGTTAATGAAGTGGTGCAAAGCGGAACATCAAATTATGTCCCTGACAATTACTTTTGTAGCCGTTTTATGAAACAAAAATGTATGAGATTTGTTTTAAACTTTCTAGAGGCCATGGTTTATATTTTAATTATTAATATTACTTTGCTTAGATGTACAGTTGTTTTTAATGATCTAATTTGTGTGGTATTTTTCCACCTGTTATCGTAGAGTGATTTTTAAGGCGATCCCTCGACCCACTGCTTAACCTGGAAGCCTGATACAAGTTTGATTAATAATACATACATTCTCTATAGTTTAAATGAGCCTACATTAAATTCCTGACAAGAACCACATATTCCATGCGTATAAAAGGAATGTGTGACAAGAAATATGCCAGACATTTAACAAGTAAATGTGCAAAAGAACATAAGTCCATATTTCTATTCTTCTAATTCATTACATACAGCCCATTTAAACTACCAAATTCTTATCAATGTGTTTTCTTTGTTTATATTGCTGGTGCTTGACAGAGAATGGACTATATATTAGGACGATGACGGTGCACTTGACCCAGTCAATTAACGCTTTGTGCACGTAGTGGCAGTTCTGACTTACTTGGTGCCCTAGGCAAGATCCAACGTGGCACCCGAGATTCAATTTACACACTGAAGGCATCACATTTTTCATGCCAAAATGGCCTGATACCTGAAAGAATCCATTGAGTCAGGATAGCCATTTCCTGCAGCTGCAAAACACCACCATAACAGGACTGACCCACCTCTGTGCTTGACTGTGGAGATGGTGTCATTCGTGTCATCACCTTGTCATCTTACTCCAGACGTACTGCTGACCCATGGGTCTAAAACTCATTTTCAGTTTAGTGTCATACGTCTATAAAGCCTTCTTCCAGGACTCCACAGGTCTTTCCTAATTACTTCTTGAATATTCAGTCAACTGGAGTCAACATTTCCCTTGGTGAAGTTTTGCTTTCTTCCACACCCCAAGAAGGTTGCTGTTTTACCATATTTAAAAAATTTATGAATGGTGCCTCCAACTTTGTCTATTGGAAATTGAAGTGCCTTGGAAATGTACTTTTAGCCATGAACTTTCTTGTGTAATTAAATAATCTCCTCTATTAGCTTTTGAGACAGTTTATTTTTAATTGCATTTTTTGCATATAAATACATTTTTGCTTACAATGCTAAACTTAAATTTTAAAACGTAAATAAGTGCCATTGCAGATTGATGACTTAATTTAGTTTTAAAACAATTACTTGTGTAGCCTTACATATTTAAGAAACAGCTACATGCAATAGGGGTTGAATAATTATGACATGGCTGTATTTAAAAAAAAAAAAAAAATCCTGCAATTTAGAAATATTATATTCACACTATGACTTTGAATGTGTCACTCAACTGATATAGATGTAAAGTTTAAAAATTCTGGGTCATACTTTTGTAGGTTGAATAATTTCGATTGCAACTGCATCTGCCCAGCAATCACATGGTTGATACTTATTTTCTTGAGTCGATCCTGTGTCACGGTGTACCTATACTGTTGATTATGTTTATCTTATGTTTGTTCAGAATGTAAGAATGCATTATGAACATCTATAATCCTAACAATTTAGAGCCTTTTAGGCTGAGTAGCCTGTCAGGACAACTCAGGGCGCCTTTCCCCCATCATCACGATCTTGCAAGCTCTGTGCAGGGGCGATCGATCAGGTACCCTGTCTGCCGCCCTAGAAAGCATTGCCACCCTAGGTGCCTGCCTATATCGCCTATGCCAGGATCTGCTACTGTGTGCACGCAATTTTGCCAAACACACTTGCGCCTAGACTTAGGGCCCGGGTATACATCAATTTGCCCGTTCCATCTCATGCACAGTTGTGTGCGCATAGCTTTGAAAGTATACCTCATGCGGATGAGCGTGAATGGACTCATTCAAAACATGCACAGTACAATTGCTTTGTTAAACACTACCAGACATTAGATGGCAGCACCGAGTAGTGTCATTACAGGATATCCACTCTGAAGGATAAAGAAGAAGAAATACTGAGGATCCACCATTAGATGAAGCAAGAACAACAACAACAAAACGATGGAGAAGGACGTGTTCTTCGAATACTGCTTGACAGTACAGCCCAACTGTGCATATTGCCACCTAGTGGACTCTTCTATCTCAACAGTCAACAAAATACCAACTTAATGGCCATACCCACTGACTTTGCACGTATGACATATTGCATTGTGATGGGTTAGCACTCTTAAAATAGGGCCTATGTCTGGGACACCCTGTTACAGTAAGAAAACACTAAGAACATTTTTGATACATTCAAAATTTCAAATATAAAAATGATCAGTTTTCTGTGTTTTTCCAAAACATTAGTAATCAGTATGAGCAAAATCCAATATCGGATTATTTCTTATACATACACTATATTGCCAAAAGTATTCGCTCATCTGCCTTTAGACGCATATGAACTTAAGTGACATCCCATTCTTAATCCATAGGGTTTAATATGACATCGGCCCACCCTTTGCAGCTATAACAGCTTCAACTCTTCTGGGAAGGCTTTCCACAAGGTATAGGAGTGTGTTTATGGGAATTTTTGACCATTCTTCCAGAAGCGCATTTGTGAGGTCAAACACTGATGTTGGACGAGAAGGCCTGGCTTGCAGTCTTTGCTTTAATTCATCCCAAAGGTGCTCTGTCGGGTTGAGGTCAGGACTCTGTGCAGGCCAGTCAAGTTCTTCCACACCAAACTTGCTCATCCATGTCTTTATGGACCTTGCTTTGTGCACTGGTGCGCAGTCATGTTGGAACAGGAAGGGGCCATCCCCAAACTGTTCCCACAAAGTTGGAAGCATGGAATTGTCCAAAATCTCTTGCTATGCTGAAGCATTCAGAGTTCCTTTCACTGGAACTAAGGGGCCAAGCCCAGCTCCTGAAAAACAACCCCACACCATAATCCCCCCTCCACCAAACTTCACAGTTGGCGCAATGCAGTCAGACAAGTACCGTTCTCCTGGCAACTGCCAAACCCAGACTCATCCATCAGATTGCCAGATGGAGAAGCGTGATTCGTCACTCCAGAGAACGCGTCTCCACTGCTCTAGAGTCCAGTGGCGGCGTGCTTTACACCACTGCATCCGACGCTTTGCATTGCACTTGGTGATGTATGGCTTGGATGCAGCTGCTCGGCCATGGAAACCCATTCCATGAAGCTCTCTACGCACTGTTCTTGAGCTAATCTGAAGGCCACATGAACTTTGGAGGTCTGTAGCGATTGACTCTGCAGAAAGTTGGCGACCTCTGCGCACTATGCGCCTCAGCATCCGCTGACTCCGCTCTGTCATATTACGTGGCCTACCGCTTCGTGGCTGAGTTGCTGTCATTCCCAATCACTTCCACTTTGTTATAATACCACTGACAGTTGACTGTGGAATATTTAGTAGCGAGGAAATTTCACAACTGGACTTGTTGCACAGGTGGCATCCTATCACAGTACCACGCTGGAATTCACTGAGCTCCTGAGAGCGGCCCATTCTTTCACAAATGTTTGTAGAAGCAGTCTGCATGCCTAGGTGCTTCATTTTATACACCTGTGGCCATGGAAGTGATTGGAACACCTGAATTCAATTATTTGGATGGGTGAGCGAATACTTTTGGCAATATAGTGTATCTGTTGATATGTAGATTTTTAAATGACTATAGCCAGTTGTTTACACAATACATCAATTAATGAACAAAGGGCATTCTTTGACACAGAATTCCATCGTGTCCTTAAAACATAGATTAGCCAATTAAATCATGCAAAAGCCAGGTGTAACTATTGATAATAAAAACAAAGAGATGACTTTTCAAAAGGCTGCATGAAATGGATTAGTAACTGTTAAGCAATTCACTTCACACTCAACACAAGAGAAGATCAGAGACCCATTTCCAGAGAGCATTTCTGTCAGTTTTGCACCACTCATGTTATAAATAACTACACACTGTTTTAATGGATTCACAGGGAGACAGTAGGTTTTAGACCCCTATAAAGTTAATCCATCCTATGGTGCCAATGTAATCTTTAATCAATTACATTTGTCAATTTCATGAAAGGAACACAATAGTGTCCTCAGCCATCATAGGAAAACTAGATTTTTGCATTTGTATGTGAGCTAGCAAAATGGTCTATTTTACTTGGTCAATTTCATCTCTCATATTTTATTAGGATAATATTTCAAAATAAATACAATGGCAGCAATTTCAGTGATCGATTGCATTGTAGTGATAGCAGGACTTTTTACAACTGTGTTTTGAAAAAGGCCCCAGTTTTTCACTATGCCCAAAATGACCACAAATCATTTAAAACCATATGGCTTGTGTTTTGAGCTCAGTGGAATAAATCAAAAGCAGCTTTAAAGCTGAAGATTATCCTCCACTAATATGGCCGATCCTCTACGTATGGTCCAAGCAGATTCATAATTCCCTATTACATCTCCCTGAATGACAGACCATATCACAAGCCATTTGACTCTGATGTCAGTAGTTTTATCATGGATGAGTCCATATGTCATGAAATTTACACTAAGTCTGATATGATTTGATGAAGAATCATTGAGAACAATGTATAGTAGGAAAAAACTACACTACAAGTACAACTTTGGAATTATAAATTTTTCTGAATACAAATATCCCAGTCTGGTAGGGTTGCAGAAAAAATAACAATGCTAATTACAAATAATAAAAATGCAATTTACCATATAATAATTCATAATAAAAATAGGCATTTTCAAACTTTCAATAAGGAAGGAGAAAATGGTTCCCATATCTTTTATTGTTGACATCAAAGGTGTGTCCTATAAAACGCTACAGTATTTTTGTGCAAATGTTCACTTGTTAGAAGCTAGCCAAATCAGATAGATGCCCACATTATCCATTAAAACCATGAACAAAACAATGCAAAATAAATTAAATGCACATTCACTTGAAATGAACATAAACATGGTTTGTGCTGACCACAATGTATTTTCTGCAGTGAATTATTGGCAGAGAGCATGAAACCACCAGAATTCAAGAGATATTTAGTAACCAAACTCACAATCATTTTGTGTATTGTTGGCCCATATATTTCAATGTTTGATCTGAAGGAATATTTGTTTATTCGTGCATGCTAACCAGTATTGGTACTTTGTTATGTTGCTGCATAATGTCGAATGTAAAATGTCAGTCCGGAAGCAAAACCAGATAAAAACTTTCATTTAGATGAGTGCTCAAATATACATTTATTTAGATTTATGTAGAAAAGTGTATTTAACAACTACAAATGAAATTCAAAGTTATGCATATGCTTTCTGGCACATAGCTTTTAAAAAACTCAATCAGTTTCCTCATGTTTTTTTTAATATTTTTTAATCCATTGCTTTGTCACTTGTCTGCAACTTCTGTTAAACTGACTTCATTGACGATAAAAAGAGTTTCAGGAAATGCCAGACAGGTTTTTGAGTTACTGTCAACCCGTATATGCCTCAAGAGATACAAATATTTTAGTTAACTTGTCTTGTTGTGTTTGTCATGTAGTTCATTTTCACAAAGGATTAACTAAGACTGAAGTTTACTAAGGTTACACTAAGATACCTTAATGTGCATTACATTTAACAACAATATAAAACAATATATTGTCATTATAATCTTCTTAAGTTTAAGCTTGAATAATATAAATATACTATATATTATCAGAGATTAATGAAGGTCAAATGCATGAAAGGGTTAGACTAGAAATGCATTTCACACATCGATATTCATATATTCAAAATGTAAGCCAGAGAATAAATTAATTACACGACTACTGATCCATAAAGACTGGACATAAGAATGGATGGATGGATGGCTGGATGGTACCCCTAAACCTAATAACAACATCTAAAATTTAACAGGCAGATTAATGTACTGTTACAATAATTTTATTAACAAAATACCGTTACATAGATATTTTGTATCCATTCTACTCCTACCCCTAAACCATTTCTTAATAATATAAAATAGATATATTTAATTACAATAATTTGTACAAAAAAAAAATACAAAAATACAAAAATACAAAAATGGCTAAAAGCAGTCCAAACGACGATGCGATGCATTCAGAGTGCTATCTTTGTGTGAGGTAGAGAGTGGAATTGAAGTTTTTAATTGCCACAAATCTTCTCTTAATCCACTCAGTAAAGGCATCTTATCTCATTCAAACAGGTATATCTGGATGCATCAGCCGGAATATAGCATGTTACAATCGGTCACAAAGACACGTGACAGCCAATGATAATTTGATATCACTGACGTAAAAACGTAAAACTTCTCAGGTGCGTGATTTGACTGTTATGGATTCTGAATTTGGGTCTGTTCCTCACAGAGATCTATTATTTGGCTTCTGAAAACTTTTATATTATATTTTATATCTATTATAGATCATAATTATTTACTATTATAGATAGGATTGCTTTTATGATGGTTTTATAGTGTTTTGTGTTCATTTAATTTATTTATTTATTTTGGAGCCACAGCATATTCTGAAAACTTCTTTGTGTCCCACCACAAACAAAATACAAATTAAAAGATTAAGTAATTAGTACAGTAAATTAATACAGAATTTTTATTCATTTTCACATGTAAAAATTTCGGTCACATTTTAAAGTCTTGGTTAACGTAAATGAACCCTTCTAAATGAGTTGAAAAAAATACCAGGAATCACACAGAACAGAATGTTAATGAAATCGTGAAACTGTGTTAAATAAATGTGATAGTATTGAACATTTAATGAATTTCATTGCTTATAAAATGAAAACAACCGATTAATTCCATAAATTGAATAATAGATTCAATCAGAATTTGTAAACATTTACACATCTCTAAAGTTGCTCATAAATAAAATGATTATGTTTCAGATGCTGTCAATATGTCAGTATCTATCTACAGTATCTTTTGTATCTATGCAAACATAAGTAAATGCGCTACAATCACCCAATACAATAAAATTTATTCCCAAGAATAAATGGGAATACACATGAGATCATTTTAGATAAAAGCCTTATTGAAAAAACAGACGATAAGGAAACCCCTGTCAACAGTTCCTAGGAAACTCCAAATCTAGAAAGAATCCTTAAGCTCTGTAAGCCATGAGGTCAGAACAGAGTCTGAACATGAGCTGAGGTAATCAGGTGTGTTGAATGGCCACTAGGATAATTTCCGCAAGGTCAGAACCTTAATGTTGAGTTGAGCACACTCCCTAACCACATACAAGGGAGTGAGGAGCTATTCTGTAGCCAATCTGGATAGAGTAGTGTTAGCTAAGTAGGAAGAAGTGATTGGACAAACTTTGTGTGAAAACCTCAAGCGGCACACTAGCAACTGATGCTAGAGGTTGTAGCCTTTAACCTCCTCGTTAGCATGCCTGCCTCCCATGCTGGCTGATGCCGGTTTGGATCCCACTCAGAGCAGGTCGAGCAGGACCGGTTACAGTAGTGCAATGACCCAGATGGGAGTGAGGTTTAGGGGGTGAGTGTAGCAGGAGCCAGCTGGTGCGTGATAACTGTGCAGTATGTGTAAACCTCACTCCCCTGGCCTCAAGAGGCACACTAGTGACTGACACTAGAGGCTGTAGCTTTTAGCTTCCTCGTTAGCACGCCTGCCTCCCATGCCGGCTGTCACCTGTTCGAATTCCGCTTCAAGCGGTTTGAGCAGGACCGGTTACATGGGCATGTCACATATCCTCTCCATGTTAACATCGGTCTAATTTGGCTAGCTTCTGCCATGTGATGAATTTGCACAAAATCCCATAGAGTTTTGATTGGATGATATGGGAAGCATTTTATCTTAATTTTTATTTTAAATATTTATAAGCCTATTTATTATGCTGTTCTTACTATATACAATTACAGGATTGTATATTATTATTATTTTTTTTTAATTTAGCATTGTTTTTTCCCTGTTGTCCTGAATAGACATGCTACCCATTTTTGGGTAACCATTTTTACAACCCATTTTTGCTTTTGTAATACTACACAACAGTCTTACAAAAAAATGTAACAGGCACAAAAAAATGTACAGTCATAAACATTTAATTGAAAAATGACAAGAAAGAACCATAAAGTACCATAAAAGTGGTCTATACCAAGGATAATCAAACAGTAAGGACATGCCCCCTGCACTTGTCTAAGGGACTGTTGAGACCGAAAATGTTCAGGAATAAAAAAAAGCAGTGCAACGAATAGAACAGAACAAGGATGTCCCGATTTTAAAAGTTGACATTCTATTTAACTTGACACGGCTTCTAAAAAACGTGCCACTCCTCTGTGAGACGTGGCACAATGGTCAAAGTCACCAAACAGATTTGTGTGAATGGCCCCTAATATGAGCTTGCACTTAAACAATAGCAGTGTTTCTTTTGGAAAAGAAACTGTGTTTTTGGACAAATCTTCAAAACAAAAGCATATTTTTTAACAAATCGTTGAATCAATGATCCAATAGTTGGGTTTCCATACACATATTTCTTTATGCAACTTTTGGGATATTGCATAAAAAATGCTGGATAGAAACACCAAGATGAAATAAAATCTCTAAAATGCGCATATAAATGTATACGCTCGCTTGATAAATTTAGTATTGGATAAGAAAAAATATGCATATTGATGGAAACACATTGTGACAGGTTTCTTGCACTCTTGTGAAGAAAGAAGCGGGGGCCAGATGAACTGTCCATGTAATTCTTTATTCTCAGTGCTTTTCAGCTTTAAACACAAAACAAATTTGCTTTCCTCCACACACACAATGCACACATGCCAGGCTCAAGCTTGGCTCTCTGTCTCCCCTCCGGTGGTCTGGATTGCCCTTTAAATCCCTCTCCGCTCTCACTGTAAACACAAAACAGCTGTTAGAGGTGATTTCCCACAGCTATCAATCCTTACCATACTCACTCTCTCAGCCTTGCTCTCCACAGATGTCGCTCGGCCACACTCCCATCACCACACCCCCATCGCCTGACTCAGGCCGGGGAGCCATCTGGCCTGTCACTCACTCCCCCCCCCCCCAATTCCTGGAGAGGAAACCTGCAAAAGCCTTCTACACCCCTGTGGACCACCTCGAACTTAAACGGCTGGAGAGCTAGATACCAACGGGTGATCCACGTGATTGTATCCTTCATGAGATGGAGCCACTGGAGCAGGGCGTGATCTGAACAGAGGGTGAAAGCACATCCCAACAGTTAGTACCTGAGGGTGAGGACCACCTACTTGATGGCCAAACACTCCCTCTCGATTGTGCTGTAATTAGTCTTTCTCATTGAATGCTTGTGACTAATGTACAGCACAGGGCATTCCTCCACCATCTGGGACAGTACCGCTCCAAACCCCCTGTCTTTGCATCCATCTGCATGATAAATGGGAGAGATAAGTCAGGAGGGTGCAATAACGGCCTGCCGCAAAGTGCAGCTTTCATTTGCGTGAACGCCTGCTGACATGGCTCTGTACACTGGACCGGATCTGGTGCCCCTTTTTAGTAAGATCGGTCAGCAGGCAGGTGATGGTCAAATAATTAGGCACAAACCTATGATAATAGCCAGCCAGTCTCACCTCTTTTTGGTCTTAGGACTCGGGGAGGCTACAATCTATGCAGTCTTATCAATTTGGGGCTGCACCTGTCCATAACCCCATTGGAAGCCCAGAAACTGTATTTCCACCCGTCCAATTGCACACTTCTTAGGGTTTTCCGTGAGTCTCGCCCATCTCAGCGACTTCAGGACAGCCCTCAGATGCTGCAGGTGCTGCTGCAAATAATTACTGTAAATAATGATGTCATCCAGATAGGCAGCGGCGTAAGCGGAGTGCGGTCTGAAGATTCTGTCCATGAGCTGCTAAAATGTAGCCGGGGCCCCAAACAATCTGAAAGGAAGTGTGACAAATTGGTGTAAGCCAAATGGTGTGGAAAATGCAGTTTTTTTCACGGGACATGGGAGTTAAGGGGATCTGCCAATATCCCTTTGTCAAATCCAGTGTTGTATAAAAGCAAGCCGCACCTATCCTATCGAGCAGTTCATCAATCCGAGGCATCGGGTAAGCATCAAATTTAAACACTGCATTGACTTTTCTATAGTCCACACAGAACCGGACCAAGCTTTCACTCTTCGGAACCAACACCACCGGGCTGGATTCTTCTATTATCCCCATATCCAACATGGCCTTTAATTCATCCCGAACCACTTTTTTTGTGTTCGGGTAATTGGGTACGACTATAAGATTCTATAAGATTCTTACGACTGGGAAGAGGCGAGAACACGTCAGAAAATTCTCCTTGCAACCTGGCAACCTCTGTGACTTGTGACAATGAGAGGTGGTCTCCGCAAGTGACCGGGTTGACTCGATCAGTGGCTTTAAAGTTCACCTCTGTTCCGAGCTCCTCCTTCTCCGGAACCACCATCGCCAAAGTCACGGTTATTTTATTAAAAATAATTTTTAGTGTCTGATTAAATTGTTCGACCAAGCCATCTGTTTGGGGGTGATAAACGCTGGTCTGAATCGATTTAATCCTGTTAGAGGTGATTTCCCACAGGTGTCAGTCCTTACCGTACTCACACTCTCGGCCTTGCTCTCCACAGATGTCGCTCGGCCATGCCCCCATCACCACACACGTATACAGAATAAACTCCTGTGGAATTTATTAGGAATACAAAATGCGCTTTAAAAGTATGTGACTGAATAACTTGTTCATAAATAGACTAACCAACAAATCATTGCATCTGAAATGTTGCTCTGGTCATCCTGAAATAACGGTGTCTAGAAAATCCAAAGCCTGCATAGAGTTTGCAGAGCAAATAATTGAAACTTGAACTGAACGGAAGAGCAGGTTTATTGACACTTTCGAAAAAATATCTTATAGATCTACACGGTAAAGTAATTAGGATGGAGGAACACACACACATTGTGCTCCCTGAACTGTGACGCACTGTCACTCCCAGACATGAAACAAGTTCTTGAAGTATTTTGTCTGTATATGCTCTAAACCACGATTATTTTATTAATAAAAGAGTCACAGTGGCTACAATCTGGAAGTGACTTTTTTCTTCTCCTTTTGAACACACAGAGTGGAAATGTAGCTTTATTCAGATGTTGTTTTTGCGATATTATATATATATATATATATATATATATATATATATATATATATATATATATATATATATATATATATATATATTTTTTTTTTTTTTTTGTACATAAAGTAAATTTGCAACTTGGAAGGAAACCTAGCTAATGACTATCTCATTTTACATTACACACATTTGTTGTCACCTACTAGCATATAATTTCTTCAACAGAATTGGTTACTGAACGCATAAGTGAATTAATCTGAATGACTCTATTTATTGAGTGCCAAATGGTGTCAGACTATTAAATGCATAGTTCTATGTGTATATATGTGTGAGGGTATTTGAATGTGCCTGCGTAAGGTATAATTTTAAATGACCATATTTGTTATGCTTTTATCTAAGCTGTTTTATGTTATGTTAATACTGTCTATGGTAAAGCCGAAGACCAATTTTCAAACTGTAGATAATAAAGTAACTGAACTGATTCAAAGAATCAAAATCCCTGTAGTCTTGTGCTCCCTTTGACATGCATACGAAAACCCCTGGTCTATGACTATTATGCACTTATTAAGACCCAAATTTAAGTCATAAATCACTGTTAAACTTTCCCTCCTTTTACTTTACTCAATATACTTTTTTCAATATATGCAGCATACTAGAAAGGGTCAACTCTTTAGTTTTAGTCATTAAAGTCATAGGTCTGAACAGTAAACATGGTTGAACCCCCCCCCCCCCCAAACTAGAGCAGCAATCGATGTGTAAACATTGCACCTGTCATCTCATTAGAGCTCAAACACAGGAAGTCAGCCTGCCCACTGGATGGACAGTTCTTGTTATCTACAGCCAAAGTAAATGGGCTGCCCTTCTGCTGGATTCTCCCAATTCATTACAAGACCGCACAACAAGACACAGAGCTGTCAAAGAGTAACCATTGCCATTACGTGGCTAAATCCCCTAACAGGATTTTAACTTGTTAAATAAGAGCAGTATTGATTTGGGCGAGACAGTGGGTTACAGGAAACTGGTAACGTGGGTGTTTGAACTGGGAAATCAGTCTTTGGAGAAGAGGTGAGCAACAGTTGGTGGATGGAGAAGACATATAATTACTGTACAATGAAAGGATGAGAGAACTTTATTTAGACAAACACTCAGCACTAAGAAAAATCATGGCACCTCAAAGCACACTCACAGCAAACTCCAAATAAGGGGGACAACAGAAATGTGTGTATCATAGTTATGAATCTAGTTTAAGAATAGAACATTACATAAAACACATAATCACAAGATAGTGCTTCTGTTAATTTTGAACTCTTTCCATACAGAATGTATGATGCATAATATACAGTATATGGTACATACTAAATAAATAACTTGTCTTACATGTCTTGCAAAATATGTCTTCACAGACTTTTTTTTAATTAAATATTGTTTATGGGTGAATCTCTTTAATTGTGTCAAGAACATGTCCAGGTTATATTTTACCCTAAATATTTTGTTTCTTTTTGTATTATTAATTTAGCCAATTTTAGGACCATAAACCCTCTCTATTGCACACATTAAAAAAAAGATTAACTTTTCTTGCATAAAATGACCCTCACAGCAAAATCAAAAACAAATTTAGAATAAAACTAATTTTAAATAATAATTGTAGGTCTCCTGCTGAGAGGGAACATTGTGTGATGATTGAAAGAAACTAATCAAACACAGGTTTTTAATTAATTAAATATTGTAAGGGGCTTCAGTGGAAAGGAGGAGGCGAGAACCAGCTTGACAACTTAAATAATAATTTAATGAACAAATTAAACAAACACACAACCGTAAACACACACACAGTACAGCTGCCTGTAATTCTCTCTCTCTCGAACTGTCGTCCCCGGCCGCCTTTATCCCTCACGCACACCATCAGGCTGATTGGGGACCGGGCGTGCGTCATTCCAGCCCGGCCCCGCCCTCCTCGCCTCTACACTCCTCCCGGCATTGCCTCAGGCCGGGGAGCCCCCGGCATGACGTACATTCCCCCTTCCTCTCTGGGGGGCGTGCCTTGCACCCCGACTGCCGGCGGGTCATCCCCGCCTTCCTCGACCTGGGAGGAGACAGGAGGGGAAAAACAACAACAACACAAAATAGGCGAGGGAAAGGCCAACATGGAGTGACAGAGAGAGAGAGAGGAGAGAGAGAAAAAGAAACTCACCGGTTCTCTGATGCGCCGTCGCGTGGTCCTCGATCACTCATCCACCCTCTCAGGCGGATGGCAGCCGCTCCTCCCCGGGCGGACCGGAGTCAGACCTCTGACCCCCAGCGGACAGAACGCCCCTCCGTGTTCCCAGCGTCCCGTGGGGACACTCCTCCGCCCCTGGCAGCGGCCCTACCACTCCAGGCGGTCGGGGAGTCGCTTCCCTCCTCCCCCCGTGGACGGCGGTCTTCTCTCGACCCCTCTGTGTTCCCGGGGGACGGCAGGGCACTCCTCCGCCCCCGGCTGCTCCAGGCGGTCGGGTAGTCCAGTCCCCACTTGCCTCGTGGACAGCAGCTGTTCCCCGTGTCCGGGTGGTTGGGCTACTCTGTCCCCCGTCGGATGGCAGCGGCGCTCCCCTGGGTGGACGGCAGTGTCGAGGACTCTGCGACAGGAATCCCTCCTCCTTCCCGGGTTTTGGCACCAGTGTAAGGGGGTTCAGCGGAAAGGAGGAGGCGAGAACCGGCTTGACAAACTTAATAATTTAATGAACAACTTATACAAACACACAACTGTAAACACACACACAGCACAGCTGCCTGTAATTCTCTCTCTCTCGAACTGTCGTCCCCGGCCACCTTTATCCCTCACGTGCCCCATCAGGCTGATTGGGGACCGGGCGTGCGTCATTCCAGCCCGGCCCCGCCCTCCTCGGCTCTACAAATATTTAAAGAGAAAATGAGTGACTATACATTTTGTGGATGAAGAAAAAAAAACAGTGTAACAACCAAGCAATGAAAAATACTGTTAAACTATTTCAATACACCAAATATTAGTATAATAGACTTTACACGGTCTGCTACATAACACAATATAAATAGAATGATCCCCTAATTAGGTCTCCTAATTGACTCCTAATCTCCTAATAGTGTATCAATTATGTCAAAGATTGGATGACAAGAAATGTCCTTCAACTCAATTCTGGCAAGACAGAGGTACTAATTATTGGACCAAAAACTTCTAAATAAAAGCTGCTAAAATATAATTTGTCTCCTGATGGATGTACTGTTACGTCCTCTTCAACAGCAAAGACTTGGGTGTTATATTTGATAACAATCTGTCCTTTGAAAATCACATTTCCAATGTTTCTACAACAGCATTCTTCCACCTCAGAAGTATGGCAAAATTAAGACACATGCTCTCTGTTTCTGATGCCAAAAAAATAATTCCCAGTTCTTGACCTCAAGACAACTAGTTCTCTATCTGTCACTCACTTGACATTGTGTCGATGTAGTGACACTAGGGGTCACTCTTGGGAGCCCTAAACACCTCTGATCTTTGAAAAAACGGCAATGGGAATTGGTGAGTGGAATTTGCATGCCACTCCCCCGGACATACGGGTATAAAAGGAGCTGGTATGCAACCACTCATTCAGATTTTCTTTTCGGAGCCGAGGGGTTCTATTCATTGAAGCTGAATTCATCCGCGAGTTCATTCACCTCATCTGCTGGATTTTATGGCACATTTCAGCGATTTCTCCCCTCTGCACCCGTGGAGTGCAGAGAACGCCCCTGGCCACTTCGGCAGAATAACAAAAAGAGTATATTTTAAAAGAGTATATTTTCATTCTAAAATAGCAGCACACACGGAACATCTTTTTAAAGATGCTTGTCCGTTTGTGTGTTATTCCTGGTTGCGGTCATTATCTCTCCACTTCTGACGGCCACGATCGCTGTCTTACGTGTCTGGGCGCTGCCCACGCGGAGACATCATTCATGTATGGGTCTTGTCCTCTTTGCAAGAACATGACCATGGCAACGTTGCAGTCGCGGCTTGCATTCGTAAGAAAGCAAGCCACCCCAGTGGGTCCCCGCCTCGGTCCTTCTACCTACGGGTATGAGGCCATGCCCTTTAGCACTGGGGGCGATTTGGGGATCTCAATGGGAGCACCTCCGCCGGGTAAACCCCCACGGACCTCCCATTCCCCAGCATGCTCGCTTGCCCCGGTCGGGCTCTCGGATGAGACTGCCGGCTCGTCTCACGGCGAGTTCGATCTCTTATTCGGAGCCCGGGAAGACGATGATTTATCGAGCGCAGCTTCGGAGAGCAGGCTCGTCCACTCTGATGGCCCAGTCTCAGGCTGACACTGAGATGATGCGCATGCATTCCCGGTCAGCCGTGAGCATCAGGCTAGAGGGGAACCCTCCACTCTCCCCTGAACCCTTGCGGCTCGATGATTGGTTCCTGGGCCCAGAGCGCCGCTCATGGCCCCACCCCACCCCGGTCCCTTTCTTCCCGGAAGTGAATGAGGAGCTGACAAGATCATGGAGGGCAGCTTTTACTGCCCGATCCCGATCTTTCAGCTCCCCTGCTCTCACTACCCTTGATGGTGGGGCGGCCAAGGGGTATTCGGTGATCCGCCAGGTGGATAAGGCGCTAGCGGTGCACTTGTGCCCGCAGAGCGCCACCACCTGGCGCAGGCTTTCATGCAAGTTCACCAAGCAAAGGTGCTAAAAGAGCTGCACGAGGGTAGTTCTGACCTGGGATTGATGCAGGAACTGCGCTCGGCGACCGACCTCACTCTCCGGGTGACGTAGGTCATGGCGCGGTCTCTCGGGGAGGCGATGTCCACCCTGGTGGTCCAGGAGCGCCACCTGTGGCTCAACCTAGTCGAGATGAGAGAGGCCGACAAGGCACGGTTTCTTGACGCCCCCATCTCCAAGGTTGGCCTATTCAGCGACACCGTCGAGGAAGCAGAAGGAGGCCATTCAACACATCCTCCCCCGGCGCGGCTCAAGACCCCCCGTCTGCTCATCGCCAAGGGCGTCCTCCTGCAGCAACAGCACTGGCTCCGCCCCCACAGCCCGGACCCGGCGTGGAGCCCACTGTAGGAAGCAGATGCCACCTGTCTCACTGCTGGCTGCCAAGAACCCTAGGAAGGCTTTGAAGTGCACCTGAGATGGGTGACCCAGGGACGAGGAGATCCGCTTCTGCGGAGCTAGTAGACAGACCACTCCATCCCCCGGTGGAGGGCCGGGAGGAGAATCTTTTGTTTGGCTGCGGTATCTAAAACTTCAACAAAAGAGTGGTTTCCTTGTTCTCTGAGTCACATGTCAGGTGTGCACGGCCGTCATCACGACTACCGTCCACCGTCCCATTTTTGCAAGTTTGGCGCTCCAGCGGCGGACCCCCTGCCCCTGCGTGCCCAGCTGTGGCACAAACATGCCCACACCGGGTTGGCTCTGATGGACTGTGGGGACGATGCTCCTCCTCCCCCCTCCTCAACCAATCTTATGGTGGGTATCAGGAGCCAGGTAAGTGCTTCGATGTTCCTAGACTCAGCACGGCCACGGGGCTTGAGCCCCCATGATGTGGCGCCTCAGGCTCCGCCCAGCTGCGAGGCCCAACCTGCCGGTACATCCGACATGATTATCTCCTTGGTCCCCCTCGCCCGGAGTTTGGATGCGTGGCTTGCGCTTTCTAACCTGTCGCGATGGCTGACCTGGACCGTCCGACTCGGCTACGCGATTCAGTTTGCCAGGTGCCCACCCAGGTTCAGCGACGTCCGCCTCACCTCGGTGAAGGGCGAGAGTGCCACTACCTTGCATGCGGAGATCACGACCCTTCTGCGCAAGGGTGCAATAGAGTCTGTCCCTCCAGCTGAGATGAAGAAAGGGTTTTACAGCCCTTACTTCATCGTACTGAAGAAAGGCGGTGGGTTGCGGCAAATCTTGGACCTGCGAGTCCTGAACTGGGACTTGCACAGACTCCCATTCAAGATGCTGATGCAAAAATGCATTTTAGCGAGCATCAGGCATCAAGATTGGTTCGTGGCGGTAGACCTGAAGGACGCGTACTTCCACGGCTCGGTCTTACCTCAATACAGACCCTTCCTGTGGTTTGCTTTCGAGGGCCGGGTGTACCAGTACAAGGTCCTCCCCTTCGGCCTGTCCTTGTCCCCTCGTGTCTTCACGAAGGTCGCAGAGGCAGCCCTTGCCCCGCTAAGGAAAGTGGGCATCCGCATACTCAACTACCTTGATGACTGGCTGAGCCTAGCTCACACTCGTGAGTTATTATGCACACACAGGGACCTGGTGCTCAGGCACCTCAGCTGTCTAGGGCTTCGGGTCAACTGGGAAAAGAGCAAGCTCTCTCCGGTTCAGAGCATCTCTTTTCTTGGCTTGGAGTTGGACTCAGTCTCGATGACTGTGCGCCTCATGAACGAGCGTGCACAGTCGGTGCTGAACTGTCTGAAGGCGTTCAGACAGAAGAATTTTTTCAGAGGCTCCTGGGGCATATGGTATCATCTGCAGTTGCCACACCGCTCGGGTTCATGCATATGAGACCGCTTCAGCACTGGCTTCAGACTCGAGTCCCAAGCTGGGCATGGCACAGCGGGATACATCGCTTGGTCATCACGCCAATCTGTCGCCACCTCTTCAGCCCTTGGAACGACCTAGCATTTCTATGGGCAGGGGTTCCCCTAGAGCCGGTCTCCGGGTGCGTCGTGGTTACAACAGATGCCTCCAAAGACGGGATGGGGCGCCGTATGCAACGGGCACACAGCCGCTGGCTCCTGGACTGGCCCGCGGCTGCGTTGGCACATCAACTGCCTCAAATTGTTAGCAGTACTGCTCGCCCTGCAGAGGTTCTGGCTGTTGGTCCGGACAGACAACACGGCAACGGTAGCGTACATCAACCGTCAAGGTGGTCTATGCTCCCTTTGCATGTCACAACTCGCCCGCCGTCTCCTCCTCTGGAGTCAGTAGCACCTCAAGTTGCTATGAGCCACTCACATCCTGGGCGACCTCAACACCACAGCGGACACGGGGAGAGTGGAGACTCCACCCCCAGGCGGTCCAGTTGATCTGGAGTCGATTCAGTTGAGCACAGGTAGACCTGTTTGCTTCCCTGGAATCCTCCCACTGCCTGCTTTGGTATGCCCTGACCGAGGCACCCCTCAGTATAGACGTGCTGGCACACAGCTGGCCCCCTGGACTACGCAAATACGCGTTTCCCCCAGTGAGCCTACTTGCATAGACCCTGTGCAAGCTCAGGGAAGGCAAGGAGCAGGTCGACCTAGTAGCACTCAACTGGCCCACCCAGATGTGGTTCTCGGACCTCACGCTCCTCGCGACAGCCCCCCCGAGTGAATTCCCCTGAGGAAGGACCTTCTTTCTCAGGGACGGGGCACCATCTGGCACCCGCAACCAGACCTCTGGAATCTCCACGTCTGGCCCTTGGACAGGATGTGGAAGACCTAAGAGGCCTACCACCCAAGGAGCCTGTATGCTTTGAAGTGACATCTGTTCACTAAGTGGTGTTCTTCCCAATGCAAATACCACCAGAGATGCGCAGTCGGATCGGGCAGGAGAGGCTGGAGGGGCGGCTGTCCCCTCCACCTTGAAGGTGTATGTAGCCGCTATAGCGGCACACCACGACACAGTGGACGGTAAGTCCTTAGCGAAGCACGACCTGGTCATCAGGTTCCTGAGAGGCACTAGGAGGTTGAATCCCTCCAGACCGCGTCTCATCCCCTCATGGGACCTCTCTGTAGTCCTTCGGGGTCTATGGGGAGCTCCCTTCGAGCCCCTGGAGTCAGCTGAGCTTAAAGCACTCTCTTTGAAGACTGCCCTCCTGACTGCGCTCACTTCCATCAAGAGGGTAGGGGAACTGCAGGCATTCTTTGTCAGTGAAATGTGCCTGGAGTTTGGTCCGGGCTACTCTCACATGATCCTGAGACTCTGACCAGGCTATGTGCCCAAGGTTCCCACAACCCCGTTTAGGGATCAGGTGGTGAACCTGCAAGCGCTGCCCCAGGAGGAGGCAGACCCAGCTTTGGCGGTGCTGTGTCCGGTGCGTGCTTTACACATCTATTTGGATCACACGCAGAGCTTTAGAAGCTTCGAGCAGCTCTTTGTCTGCTTTGGTGGACAGCAGAAAGGAAGCGCTGTCTCCAAACAGAGGATCACCCACTGGGTCATTGATGCCATCGTGATGGCATATCATGCTCAGGATATGCCACCCCCCCGTGGCACTATGAGCCCACTCTACTAGGAGTGTAGCGGCCTCCTGGGCCCTGACCAGTGGCACCTCTTTGGCAGACATCTGCAGAGCAGCGGGCTGGGCAACACCCAACACCTTTGCGAGGTTCTATAATCTCCGGGTTGTGCCGGTTTTGTCCCGTGTTTTGTCAGGTCTGAACAGGTAAGTTCTGGGACAGCTGCTCCACATGTGCTGGTTCCCCATAGGTGACCCCATGTGATATATCATCCGCTAAATCCCGGTCGCCATGCTTGAAGAAACTCCTCCCCCCTCGGGTAGGACCTACCAGGAAACTTCTCCACATGGCATACTTCTGACAAGACTCGGTAAGATCATGTGATGTATTTCCACTCGAAATACCCCCCCTCTCCCCTTCTCTGGTCGGGGTGTGGTCTCCGCGGTGTCTTCCCCTTGGGAGTGACACCCCCCCCCCCCCCACCGACGTAGACATTTATGGCCCCCAGTCGTTTAAAAATTCCACTCTTTTTGGGGAGAAAAAAAAAAGAGGAAAAGAGGCCATGTCCCTATTTGTTGGGCAGTCGATTTGTTCCCGAAGGACCGTTCGACACTCATAAGAGCATTGGGGGAGGTTACATGACGGCCTGGTGCGCTGGCTACGAGGCACACAGAGGTCTGCCCATCTTGCACCACTAGTCCACGTAACACAGTTCAGTAGTTGTGGCGTTTTGTATAGGGAACCCTAGTGTCATTACATCGACACAATGTCGAGTGAGTGATAGATAGGGAACGTCCTGGTTACGTTTGTAACCTCCGTTCACTGATGGAGGGAACGAGACGTTGTGTCGCTATTGCCACAACGCTGAACTACCCGCTGAAATGGCCGGGACCTTGTCTCAGCTGCTCAGCACAAAACCTGAATGAGTGGTTGCATACCGGCTCCTTTTATACACGTATGTCTGGGGGAGTGGCATGCAAATTCCACTCACCAATTCCCACTGGCCTTTTTTCAAAGATCAGAGGTGTTTAGGGCTCCCAAGAGTGACTCCTAGTGTCACTACATCGACACAACATCTCGTTCCCTCCATCAGGGAATGGAGGTTATGAAAGTAACCAGGATGATTTTTGTAATTACTGGGAGGATGTCCTGCAGGTTCAATAAATAAACTTCAATTGGTTCAAAATGCAGCAGCTATGGTGATGAATAAAACCAAGAAATATGATCATATCAGCCCCATTTTATCATCGTTTCATTGGCTACCTGTTATGTTTCATATTATTCTGTTAACTACTCACAAAGCTTTGGATGGTTTAGCTCCACAGTACTTAAGTTAGCTTTTATTACACTATATTCCATCATGTTCACTACAATTGCAAAATTCAGGCCTGTTAATAGTACCTAGAATATCAAAATCCACAAAAGAAGGTAGATCATTTTCCTATTTGACTCCTAAATTATGGAATAGTCTTCCTAGCATTGTTCGGGTCTCAGACACACTCTCTCAGTTTAAGTCTTGATTAAAGACTCATCTCTTCAGTCAGGCATTCAATTTATCCCTCAACTCATAGATCAGCCGCATTAGTCAGGTCTGCCGGAACCAGAAACATTTATCATATTTCATAACTCTGCTGTAAAGTTAATGGCATCTATGCTAATATTATACTATTTGTTTCCCTGTCTCAACCTTGGTGTGGCAGCGGGGGCATGGTCAAGCGTCCATCCGGAGAGAGAGACAGCGGTAAGGGCGCTTGCACCTGAGCTAGATTATAAGTAACACCTTTCTCTAATTCCAGTGAGCATGGGGAGAGCAGCATATAAGTAGCCATGCCACCAGCAGAGAGAGAGAGAGTCTGGCACAAGGAAGGCCACGGTGCTCCTGAAGCTGCAACGTTTAATCTGTTATGTTTGTGAAGCTGATGTGTTTAAGCCTACGTGCCTGTGAAGCTGACGAATTTGTGCAGTTGTAAAGCATTGAAGTGGCCGATTAAAAGTCCTTCCTGAGCCTGGAAAAACCTGCTTCCCTGTGTTCTCCTTCCCTTCTGTTTGTGAGCTGTTTCACTCGGATACTTAACCTAAGGTTACCAGAGGTCTTCCGAGATTTTCTGCTCCTACCGCTATGTGTCGCTGAGTGATGACTACTAACTGCAGGCTATGCCAGCCAGACATCACTTCAGTCTACAACGATGGGCTTCACAGAGGATAAATTGCTATCAAATCCAACTTTAATAAATGGGATACTTCACTGGCCACTGCCTGAACCTTGGATTTAGGAAGGACTTCACCAGAATGAACTGCCACAAACTTCCAGCCAGACAGCGATGCCCCTCACTGACCGCTGCCTGCATAATCTTGATCATAGGCTGGACTACAGTCTCTCTTAAAATGGAATACATAGATCATAAATTAATTGCCAACTAAAGCCTTGATCAACCAAATAACAAAGGACACTGCATCTACATGCACATCCACAGTCAATTCGGGATAGACTTCAAAGACTTTTTTATTAATCTCACAGTTCATAAAATACTTAAGTCTAAACACTGGCCACCAACACCTTCTCAGTTTACTAATTTAAACCATGACTTGTATTACACATAGATAGCTTATATTGGCATTGCATTTATGCTGTTAAGCCAGAAGGGAAGATAGTTACACACCAAACAAATTAATATGTTCATTACTGTGCTTTGAAATCAGTACATTTTAAACAACTTGAGATGATTAAATATTTCATTTAGTAACATTTACCTACAGTATAGTGGCTTTAAACAGACTTGTAAACAGACAATCTGCTACAAGGACAATATGTGATAGCTTGTGCATTTCTGCGACTGGGGAAACAGTAATGAGAAAACAGCGGCACACTCTTAGTGAACCTGGAAACTACAGCAATGTTATAAAATATTCAGAAGCCATGAATATTAGTAAACATGTTACTGTAACTTCACCTGACAAATGTAGATACATTGCGATTGGTTAACACATGAGTATTGTTCGATTCATATGAGCATTACAGGCAATATTGGCTTCAACAACCCTACCAGAAAACATATCCAAGCATTATAGCGAGTAAAGATATTTTCTAAACAGTTAACAGACAAAGATCCATCCAGACTTCAGCGATGCTGTCCTGAACTGAGTGAGTGTGACTGACTGAACTGAACAGCGTAGATTCCCCAGCCAGAACACATGACAGCTGGTACTTCTTTTCTATGTTTACAGACATGACGTTATGACATAAGGATGAACGTTATAAGCCTGCGATTTCGCATCAAATCCAACCATTGTAAGAACATTTTTTTGTTTGTTTGTTTGTTTGTTTGTTTATTATTTTTTTATGTACTCAATCAATAATGATATTTTGTTAATTTTTAACCAAAACATCTTCAGTAGTGCAGCTTTAAGTAAATACTAAAAAGAGTAGATAGTTCACTGATAGATGTTAAAAAAAAAATAAAATAAAATAAAATAAAATATTTAAAGAATTAAAACATAACTTTTGACAACAATATTCTTTTTTTATATAGCGATTGCATGTGTAAAATCAATGAACAGGTGAGCTGTATCTATTCCACTGTCACACAATGTTGCAACAAACACATTTATGTAATTCCTCACAACATATAATTTATTCAACTCAACATGTTTTAACATGAAGTTTACTCTCTAAAAACTTTAAATCAAATTTTTTTAATGGGTGAAAAATCAATAAAATTTGCTTTTTTGAGGAAAGTTATCCAAAACAAGTGCAGTCACAAAAAAAAAAAAATAAAATAAAAAAAATAAAAAAAACACGAGAGGGACATTTTTTCTTTTATTTTCAAAGGTGTACATATAGGCAACAAGATGCAGTTGCAGATTAAGATATTTTGCACTGTGATATTATTTTCATCATAATTAAGCATATTTCCCCTAAATTCACATAGCCATATAGCACAAAAATAAAAATACAATAATAATAATAATATTCCTATTACTGAAATCCAATTTTTTTTTTAATGTAAGATATACCTTGTAAAGTGATTATACATTTTGTTTTTTGCTGTACTGCCATAAAAAAACCTTAATAATCCTAAAAACATGTTTCATTTTCTTAATACAAAATATCTTTTATTATTATTACTATTATTATTCATGTACTGTATGTAGTATAAGAAAGTCATACGGCTGAACACTGCTTAAGGAAATACACTATTTGCAGTACTGGACAAACAAACAGCTTCCCTGCCGTTCATTCCTTTCACCGTCTCTAATGCCTCCTATAGATTTAATCTATTTAATGATCCCAAGACTTGCTGAGATTTTTACCATGTGACTCTTTGTGTGTGTGTGTGTGTGTGTGTGTGTGTGTGTTTTCTTGTGCTTTCCAACCCTCAAGCTATATCATCTTATTATGTCTATTTGTCACACTCCTTACCGCTTCACCCCTTATCCTCTATGTTATCAACGCATTCTGAATGTTCTTTTGAAAGCCTAATTTCAGCTGTGTGTTTAGCTGTTTTTACATTGAGCACAGCATGTTGACACTTGTCTGTCTTGACATTAGACACCATCTGACTTTGGCTGCGTTAAGCTATGCATAAGCATTTTTCCCATGCAATTATTTACATGCATGACTTGGAAATGTCAATAATAAGCATTTGCATATGTCTCAGCATAACACAATCTCATTAGTATTCAAAGGTAATTGTATGTAAAGTGTGGTTAAAGCACTGAAACATACAATATCAACATACTGACAGCATCTAAAACAGAAACTCTTATGAATAAAGAACTCAACCCGATCTCATGACAAGTTCTAAGAATAGTAAGAGATGGCGAAATCATAAGAATCTGGAACTGGCTCGTTCAAAACGTATAACTTCTGCTGATGTGTACCATGGAAGAAGTTTTTTAGGAGCATTTTGCTTATTTTTCATAAGTGTAACCCTTAAACCAAATCTCCTAAACCTAACCATGATTTTAAGAGGAAAATCGATGTTGTGTATGACGAAGGAAAGAAAACACAGCGGTTTGAAATGAGTCAAGGGAGGCATATTACAGATTATTTACATACAGTACATCAGTCTTTATATTGCATAATGAGTAACGAAATGTGATGCAGGTATTGTATCGATTTGAGTGCATGTTAATAATGTCATACACAATTAATTAAAGTCACTCATACATTTATAAGGAGCTGTCATGAGACTGTGTTGGAGAAATTTTAGAGATGTACAAATGTTTAAAAAGTTAAAAGAACATTACATTTGTGGAATTTATATGTTGATTTTAGTGCATTTATAATTAATGGGATTAATTATGTTTAACGCAAGTAACATATTTATCTTATATCTATCTATATTCATTCTCTCCACAATGGATTAGCGTTTCCCCCTACCGGAGTCCATGTCTAAACTAATGCATTTTCGTTTTTTAAACTCAGTTTTCAGTTACCTAATGTCATCGTTTTCCAAAATATGCAGTACTAGAGAGTGTTTTCTTACATTTTCAGTGGACGAAAATGATGTTCCAGAGGTATAAACATAGCAAAAACAATGTGTTTTGGTGTGTGGATGTGGATGGAGACTTCCAAAAACACAGCAAAGGGAGTTTTCTAACAAAAATGTATTAGTGTGGACGTGGCCTTATATTGGACTTGTTAAGCTTTGATGATAGTTAAATTCAGCCATAAAAAGTGCAAATGACTTTATTTTTATTAGTCCCATTAGTCCCATGGATTTAATAAATTTTTTAATAAAATATTTTTCATACAAAGCTTCTCCATTTCATTATAAATAACAGTCGTTGTATAGGACCGTGTCTGAATATTGAATTTGGTCCACTGTGGTGGTACCCTTGTAAAGGTTCCACCAATTTAGTCTAAAGTTGTACTGCAGGATATATTTTATTACATTGTTTCACAAGCAGACTTTGGCAGAGTTGGTGCATTCACTATTTTTCAAGCCCCATAGGACCGCACTTGCTTGAATTGTAAGTTTCCTTGAATAATTTTCCATTTTTATTACTTAATTCCAGTGCTCTTTCTAATGATTCTCATAGAGACAGGAGGCAAGAATGTTGACTTTCTTACTTGAGCACATAGTTTTATTATAAAGATAAGGTGACCCTGACAGCTTCCATCTTCCCATCATCTTCTTTCTGGCAGGTTGATTGAAAAATATTTGGTGAAAAAGGTGAGCCTGAGGGTTTCGGAAGAGAAGGAAGATTGAAGCGAATGTGTCCCGGAAAACCTATTGTTTTTTTGTTTTTTTTTTAAGTGTTTAAGTGTTTGTTCACAGGCATAACATTTGAAACCTCCACTTGGATTCAGGGTCTTTCAGACTGACAGGCGATCATCTGTACCACAGCTGTCACGCTCTACACAACAATCTAGATAACCTCTTTGCCAGCCTATAGCTAACTGGCAATGTATTGCATTCATTACACTTTAATAATCAGAATCAGAATCAGAATGAGCTTTATTGTCAAGTGTTCTCACATACACAAGGAGTTTTTTTGGTAATAGGAGAAACAAGCAAGCAAGTGCACACAGAACATTACAGTGAGACACAGAAAATAAAACAATTCAAGAGTATAAACAGACATACAAAAAATAATAAAATAGTACATATAATATAGAATGGTGTATGTACATGTGCAAGTGGTAATATATGTGCAAGGTAGGGGTAGGTAAAGTTATTGAACTAAATATGAGTGAATTTACATATGTACATGTCATATTTATACATTAATACACTATGGTTTAATTGTTCATGCATGCCACTCGAAGTAAGCGAAAAGCAACCAGGACATTCATAAGACTGTACAAAAAGTGGCTTTAGAAGTCAATATATTGTTTATTTCCATTTCATTAAAAACATAAGCCTATTATTGGTCTATTCTAGATATTTTAATTTGATTTTGTCATAGGAAGCGTTTCGTCTGCACTATTTAAAATGTTTGCCTATGTAGTATGGTTGCATCGCTGCCGCAGCGTCTTGTGACATAAACAACAAATGTCAAGTTAAAAGTAGTTTGAAACTTTGTAGAATGCTTCCCAAGATCCCTGCATTCTACTGTGCTCTGTACAGCTGACTTTGAGCGCAAAATTTTGTTATCTGTGAATTGCTCCTAATTCTTTTTTTTTTTTTTTTTTGCCTGCTTCCCTTGATTTGACAAAGTGCGTTGTTCCAAGCTGAGACTGTGCTGACTGCCACCTGCTGACTGTGGAATGCAAATACAGCACAGCTTACCTGACCACACGGGTCAGGGGAAATAATTAATTGCGTTTTATTTTCACATTATTTTTAACCTAATTATTTTTATATAATTAATCACACTAAATTAAAGCATTAAATTGACAGCCCTAATATTTACTAATAAAAAATAATAAAGCAGTTGTTGGTTTGAATGATGATTACATTAGACCTTTTTCACACTCCGGGCTTTGGAACGCAGAAGTAAACGTTTGCAGGGTAAACTTCGACAGCAGTGAATGGGAGTGAATGGGAGATCACAGCAAATATTATTTTCACTTACCCATTTGCTCCAAGACCAAAAGAAAAAATCCACTATTACGTTTTCATGACTATCCAGAAGAGGAAAGAAAAATAGAGCGGTAGATTTAGCAAGTCAGATGGGAGAAGATGCCAAATTTACTGTCACTCTCTCAGCAGCTGTAATCGACACCCCTCACCGCTGTGGTAATTTTTTTTTTTTTTTTTTTTTTCAGCTAATTCCAGGGTAATATAACAACAAGTATAATGTTATAAATTTACATGTAATATTTAAAATAGATTATATATATATATAAAATAAAAAAATAAAAACATTCAATATTTACACTGCTAAATAAGGCAGAAATGAGCCATCACAGTCTGTGAAAAATGTCTATAGAGCATAAAAGGAAAATGATCCACCTTATCAAATTTCATGCATGTTCCTCACCTTGTCTCTGTGTTGATTCTTTGGGGTGCAACACTGAAATACCTTTAATAATGTGATGACTGTGACAACTACAAATTTTATAGCATGAAGTAGAAATTAACGCCCACAGCCATGTAGCTCTGATCCATTTCACATCAAAGTTCTTATGGCATACAAATATTTCTTTAGTAGTGTTTATGTATTTGACGTACAATAAAATACAGTGAGCATGTGTATATGTGAGTTGTGGTTGTGTATTTTTATGGGATGTTTGCTACATAAGGAGAATGAGTCTCAGCGGGGATTCTTTTATGCTGCTTTGATTTATGAGTGTATGCTGACTCATTTCGCAGCACACTGACAATTTTTCTGCAATAATTGAAGTTAATGATGAAGTTGTTCTCCGTTTCCACAATAAAATTATAGCGTCAGGCCTAAGGACACAGCCGTAATGGAATTAATGTCCTTTGTAAAATCCACACTTAGGGACACACAACAACAACAACAGCAGCAGCGCACAAGAACTCACAGTCCACAATATACAGTAATATTCACAATTAACTCACTGGTAATAGATTTATGACACTGTATCCAATTATTATAGCATCTGTTTGCTGTTTGACCCTATATTTAACGGGATAGTTCACCCAAAAATGAAAATTATGTCATCATTTACCCACCCTCATTTTGTTCCAAACCGTTTGACTTTCTCTCATGGAACACAAAAGGAGATTTTAGGCAGTATGTTAGTCTCATTCACCATTTCCTTTTTTTATTATTATTATTCTTTTTTTCCAACAATGAAAGTGAATAGTGACTGAAACTAACACGTTGCCTAACATTTCCTTTTTGTGTTATGCATAAGAAAGAAAGTAATAAAAGCCTGGAACAACATGAGGGACTTTTCTTGTGCATTTTGGGCAGCACATTTTCACACTCAAATTTGAAATCTCACCAGTCACAAATGCTGTAGACTGGTCTCATTTTCCAGAATACCCCCCAAATAATAATAAAAAAGACACATATTATCCATAAATCATATTTTATGTTTACAAACTTATGATGAACAGACAAGTTGATGTTGTCCTAACTTTGTAAGTATGTAATTCTGGTTCTGTTCACTCTAGTCCCAGTATAAAGTCATATTTAATTCCAATAGATGGCAGTAATTACAAGGAAAATAATTTTCATTACAACTTCCATTCCAATATGCAGATCTGAAATGTAAGTGGTGCTCTAACACATCTCAGCCCTCACAGATGTGCTCATCCATAGATGTTCAGTTCTAATTTTCAGTTCATGCACCACCCCCATTGTTTCATAAAATATATCATCCTCTAAGTGGAATAGAAGCTCAAAATAGGTGTCATTAGAAAGCTGAGATCCTAACATCAAATATAACATATATGTAGTCATATTTTTCCAACGATTTGTTTAGCATGCTTTTCCTGCTGGACTCCATATTTGGTTCTGGACATCTAAGATACTACATTGGATTATTCACCTAAGAAATCTCAGTGTTGCTACAATTTACAGTGAAGTTTTTGGTGTTACTCAGAGGACAGGATATAAGTTTAAGTCTTTTGAACTAATTATGCTTAATGTGACACCATCAGATATAAATAAAAAATTTCTGTCGTCTTTTGCCCTTGCTTCAGTATATAGATCACCTGGGCCGTATTCTGATTTCCTGGGTGAATTTTCAAATATTCTATCAGATCTAGTAGTTACTGTAGATAGAGCTTTAATTGTTGGTGACTTCAACATTTACATAGATAATTAAAATCACACATTGGGATTAGCATATATCGATATATTCAACTCTCTTGCAGTCAGACAAAATGTGACAGGACCAGCTCATCACCGTAATCATATGCTAGATTTAATTCTGTCATATGGAGTTGATGTTGATACTATAGAAATTCTACTGCAGAGCGAAGACATCTCAGATAATTACCTCATCTCTTGTTTGCTGCGATTAGCTAATGTCAGTCAATTTACACCACGCTGTCATGGTGTAGATTGTAGAAGTTCAGGTAGAACTATTCTTTCAACCACTAAAGATAGCTTCCCTAATAATCTTCCAGAATTGTCTCACATACTCAATAAGCCAAAAAGTCTAGAAGAACTTGATGTAATAGCAAAAAATATAAATACAATCTTCTCTAGCAGTCTTGATAGTGTCGCCCCCCTTCGATTAAAGAAAATTAAAGAAAAAAGCCCCACACCATGGCACAATGATCACACTCATGCTCTCAAGAGAGCAGCTCTGAAAATGGAGCACAAGTGGAAGAATACAAAATTAGAGGTATTTTGCGGTGCATGGAAGGATAGTGTATGTAGCTACAGACAGGCACTTTTTAGCAAACTCATAGAAAATAACCACAACAATCCTAAGTGTTTATTCAGTATTGTGGATAAATTGGTTAGGAATAAAGCCTCGACTGAACCAGATATTCCATCATTGCACATTAGTAATGACTTCATGAAGTTCTTTATTTAAAAAATAGAAATCAACAGAAATAAAATTGGAATTATGCAATCAACTGTCACAGCACCTCAGAAAACAGTGTCACATAATTTTCCTCATGAGCAACTTCAGTCCTTCACTGTCATAGGTCATGAAGAGCTAACAATACTTATCAAAAAATCAAAAGCCACAACATGTATGTTAGATCCAATACCAACTAAGCACTTAAAAGAGGTATTCCCTGTAATCTCAGAACCTCTTCTTAATATTATTAACTCTTTGCTATCCTTTGGACATGTCCCAAGAAACTTTAAAATGGCAGTTATCAAACCGCTTATTAAGAAGCCACAGCTTGATCCTGATGAATCGGCTAATTATAGACCGATTTGAAATCTCTCATTTATGTCAAAAATACTAGAAAAGGTCTCTGTTCATTTCTATAGAGAAATGGTATATATGAACAATTTCAGTCAGGATTTTGGCCCCATCACAGTACAGAAAATGCACGTAACAGAGTTACAAATGACATGCACTTATCATCTGATTGCAGCTGCATTTCTCTTCTAGTGCTTTTAGATCTTAGTGCTTCCTTTGACACCATAGATCACGACATTCTCTTGAATATGCTGGAGAATTATGTTGGCATTAGTGGACTTGCATTAGCATGGTATAGGTCCTATTTATCAGACTGCTACCACATTGTATGTGTAAACGAGGAATTGTCAGATCAAACAAAAGTTAAGTATGGAGTGCCACAGGGATCAGTTTTAGGGCCTCTGCTTTTCTCCTTATATATGCTTCCCCTGGGAGATATTATCAGGAAATGTGGAAGAAGTTTCCACTGTTATGCCGACGATAACCAATACGCCGATTTTATATTTCTTCTAAACCTTATGACATTTCACAATTCTCCAAATTAGCAGAGTGTATCAATGAAATCAAAGATTGGATAGCCATAAATTTCCTTCTACTCAATTTCAACAAAACAGAGGTACTAATTATTGGACCAAAAATCTCTAAAAATAAGCCTCTAAAATATAACTTGACTCTAGATGGATGTACTGTTACATCGTCTTCTACAGTGAAGAACATAGGTGTTATATTTGATACAAATATGTCCTTTGAAAATCAAATTTAAAATGTTTGTAGAACAGCATTCTTCCACCTCAGAAATATTGCTAAGTTATGACACATGCTCTCTGTTGCTGAAAAACTAATTAATGCGTTCGTGACCTCAAGACTAGATTATTGTAATGCATTACTGGGAGGATGTACTTCAAGTTCAGTAAATAAACTTCAAATGTTTCAAAATGCAGCTGCCAGAGTGCTGACTAGAATCAAGAAATATGATCATATTAGCCCATTTTTATTGCCGTTACATTGGTTACCTGTTAAATTTAATATTAATTTTAAAATTCTGTTAATTACAGACAGTACAAAGTTTTGAATGGTCTAGCTCCACAGTACTAAAGTGACCTACCACGTTATATTCCATCACGTTCATTATGATCACAAAATGCTGGCCTGTTAATAGTTCCTTGTAGTGAATTTGGTAGTATAAATGTACACGGGATGGGTTAAAGTGCCCGCGTACCTCCACCATTATATGTAGGGAAACAGTATGTGTGAGCTAGGAATTAAATTAAACTGTCCTTATTCTACATTATTGTGTAAGGAAATTTATAATGGAATTAGTCGCGTTCGACAACCATTATAAATTAGATAAATTACAAATAACTAGATTATTTGTCTGAATAAAATTCTCCACCATTAAAATCGGAATACAACGTCTCGTTGTATCCGCTCACAATTTCTATTGTGAGGAATTAGCTTTAATAAGGGAATTATGATTAATTCTCTTATTGGAGTAATATTATTCTCATGGCTTACTGAAAACAGTATTACACATATTTAGGTACAGCTTTGAAGCGACATCTTTTATAAACAGGGATGAGATTATTTATCAAAATATACCATAGTCAAATTATCTTTAAAAGGGGAATATGAATAATTAATCATAACTCGTTATAATCAATTATAAATATTTGGATCAGTTAATAGAATTAACTTGATGTAGCTGAATTAACATTACAATCAATGAATCTGTTCGTCCAGCAAACACTCAGTATTGATCATCTATCAACTCTCAGAAAGGATATTTTTTGTGGCCACAGAAAAATATCTCTTTCTTAGAATGTAGCTGTGATCAAATCGTTAAATTCATGGGAAATGGAAAAGTGAATGAAACCGGAACAGAACAGGGGAATGAAGCTATGAAAAGAGTCATGTAACCATCTGAAAGAACCATCAGTTTCTTACTTCAAAGCACCTTTGTTAACAAAGGGGTTCACAGCTTATACTAAACCTCTGTTTAGTTAGTTAATTGTACGATACTTGCAATGCCTTGGCTGTTGAAAGAGCACCCGAATGCAGTCTCAGGAGAAAGTCTTGATCGATCCTTGAGTCACTGGTGTTGAAGTTTCAATCAATTTCTTCTGCGTTTAATGAAGAAATGATGATGAACTTGCGGTGTTAGTTTGTCTCTGTTATGGTCAAGGAAGTTACACATGGCTTGATGTGTTTGAGGCCTGCCGGCCCGCGACCTCGCGGTCGGACCAGGTGTTTCCGGTCCCACAAGACAGTGCCCTTTAGCTCCTGAGGGAGGTCACTCCTTTTGAGTTTGGCTTGACAAATGAGAAAGGTGCAATTTTCCAGTGGTAAAAGTTCCTTTGTTTGGAAGCTGACTCATTTGCATGATTGGAGTAAGCTAGCAGTTTGTGCCCCTTTATGCTCTAATTAATATAACAAACATACAACACATGCTATAAGGGGGTGCTATACTCCAATGTATAGGGGATCACACATGGATTAATTTGATAGGAAGCATGATACCAATAATTTTACATTATCTAGTGGTTCTGTCATAAAGCATGCACAAAACGGTATACAGTACAAAAGCATATGCATGTTCATTTATAGAACAGTTTGTCTATAAATTAATGAAGAAAAGTCTGTTTTATGGGCTTTATGTGTCTTTCCTACGGGGGAATGAGTTTCTCATCCACATTCTTTTGCTTTTTCATGTGGCTACCTTCCCCCACCTGGAATGTCTCTGAGGCCCACTAGTTGCTGGACCAGTGTCAGCAAAGGGGGAGCAAGAGCTGATAATGATTATTGGGAGAGCAGACATCTCAGAGTCTGCTTGGGCCTACTTGGACCTTTGCTTGTTATGGTCTTGAGACGTCTGTTGGATTATTCATTAAATAATGAATAATTGTGTGTCTGATTGGTCTAGATGCTACATCCTAGAATATCAAAATCCACAAAAGGAGGTAGATCCTTTTCCTATTTGGCTCCTAAACTATGGAATAGTCTCCCTAACACTGTTCAGGATGCAGACACACTCATTCAGTTTAAGTCTAGACTAAAGACTCCCCTATTTAGCCAGGCATACAGCTAATTTATCCATCAACTCAAAAAACAATTAGCCTGCCGGAACCAGTCTGCTGGAACCAGAAACATTTCTCAGAAACATTCTTCATAATTTATAACTCTGCAATAAATTGAATGGCATCTACACTAATATTATTCTATTTGTTTCCCTGTCTCAACCTCGGGATTCATATCCAGCTCCGTTCCTGCTTGGTGTCAGACTCCACTGCTACGTGTCGCTGAATGATGATGACAAACTATAGCCAGTGCTAGCAAGACATCACTTCAGTCGTTGGACTTCAGAGGACAAACTGATGCCAACTCCAACTGTAAAACATCAGATACTTCATATGCCACTGCCTGAACCTTGGATTTAGGATAGACCCCACCAAACTTCACCGAAATGACCTGCCGGTTGAACTGCGATGCACCTCATTGATCTATGCCTGCATCACATTTGCTTATTGATGGACTACACTCTTGAAATGGAATGCATTGACTATCAATTAATTGCCAACAAAAGCCCTCATCAGCCAGCTAACAAAGGACAATGCATCTATGTGATCTTCTGCAGTTAATCCAGGATGGACTTCAAAGACATTAGTCATTAATCTTACAGTTCAAACAAAATATTTGTTTAACCACTGGCCCTTAACACCAAGGTTATTTTTCTTCGTTAACCAACATCTTATGGAGTTTTGTGTTCCTTGCCACAGTCGCCTTTGGCTTGCTCACTGGGGTTCTAAATACAATTATTATTTAAATATTTAATTATTTATTTTATACACAATTTACAATTACATAATGATGACTTTAAGACTTTATAAATATTACATATTTTCTGTTAAAGCATGATTTTTTGTAAAGCTGCTTTGAAATTATGTGTGTTGTGAAAAGCACTATACAAATAAAAATGACTTGACTTGATCGGTGCATAAAAGAGATGTTTAAATTTGATGTCTTACAGAAATCATATTTCACTTTGTGATTCTTTCAGAAATATTTTGAACTCTGGTATTAGGGCAACAGAATAAATTGCATAGTCGCATTGGCTCTCCTGAGACTAAGAGCTTTTATTTGATGTACTGTAAAACTTGTCTATTTATGCGCTGTGTGAAAGACTTTTATATTTATATAAATATTTCTAACAAATCACCTCTAGGTGGTGCTTATTTGCGACCAGGATTTTTTCAGGCCTTATTTTGTTATTTTATGTAACATGAATGCAAAAGTGATGGTGTTTTACAAAAAGTTCTGATTCAACGCTTTCAAATGATACCACATATGCCTCAATTATGTTTTCAGGGACATTTTAAGCATACAATTATTTTGCGATATTGCCCCTGAGTTTAAGGGTATTCCTTTAATATTATTTAATATTACCCTTCTGACATTTGTCTGTGGGACTTTAAATAAACACAATAAACACAATGCAGTGATGCCCCTATAATGTATGTTAGTATTTAATTAAAAGTGCAAACTGTATCTGCCACTATTTGCACCAGGCAAATAGCTCCTGCTTTTATTTTAACATTTGCATTGCATCAACTACATTTCCAAGCTTGTTAGAACATGATCAAATTGTGCGGTGGCTCAAATGATAGAGCATTGCATTGCAAAGGACTGGGGTTCAAGTCCTGAAGAGCATGCACAAAATTCAGCCATTGCGTTTTTCATGTCACATTTGCTTTTTGTGACACTATTGGTTAGGTTCAGGGAAGTCGGTTTTGTTGATTTAAAACTCGATAGAGCATTAGCCTTAAAATGTCATCACTTCGGGAGAACATTTTCATCCGCTTTTAGCACCACAAAGTGGACATTTCCCCTCACAACTGCAACAATACATGTAAAGAACCACATAATATTATTTTGCAAAAAAATTTGCCACAGTCACATAATTTTCATGACATCAGACTGAAAGTAATTAAACTTTCAGTAAATAATTAAATCAGAAATTTAAATTAATTGACTAAATTGTGTGATTCATTGGCTATATATATATATATATATATATACAACACAAATTCATCCAGTACAGTAATAAAATTGTGCCAATAAGTTTTAAGGAGCAGAATAGACTCTGCTATTACCACATATTATTCTCTTCACTGAAGCTGCTCAAGTCAAACTGTACTCCAAGGCTTTCCACAATTTTCTGTAAATTGCTGTAGATGTTAGATTACATTGGGGCCCCAACCTTCTTTATCCCCACCTCCAGCTGTTAGTCATACTACAAGATTATCGCATGACAGCAGACTCTCCTAGAGGTACAACCTGTGCTCATCAACCCTTTTGTAAAGATTGTGCATAAAAAAATATTTAAGTAGGTTTTTAGATAGCTAATGATGCTAAAATTAGCATAATTATAAAATGCATTTGAACTGGGCTATACACAGCTACAAACTGAATATACACCTACTGAATAGCAAAAAATGCATGCATGATCAACACACTCTTATACAGAAATGTCATGTCTGTACTGCTAAAATGTCACTCTTTTGCCTTATTAAAACTACATTCAAATTTTGGAGGATTGCTTTACCCAAGGTAAACTTTTAGGGTTAAAATGAAAATTCTGTCTCATTCATGTCATTCAAAAGCAGTATGATTTTCTATTTTCTGCAGTACATAAAAGGAATTTCATGCACTGATGAATGAGCAACAGAAATCAAAATTTTCACAGAAACATTACTTACATTTTGGGTTGTTTCTCACTTAAACCTATTGTATGGCTTCAGAACACTTGGAATATGACGCACAAATCACATGGACTATTTTTATGATATTTTTTTGTCATTTTAAAGCTTTAAAGTGAGTCAGTATTGCCACTATTATTGTAGCAATGCCATGTAATAACCTTAACACTTGTGCATTTGACAAATATATGTATTGTACATAGTGTATATTATGGTGTGCATGTTTCCTTTTGTCCCTTTAACTCCCTAAAGAAATGTTAGAAGTTCTGTCATCTGACAGGAAGTAGGAAGTAGTTACCATCAGGTATATAGGGAGACAGCATGGCACTGGAAAGAGGCCTGTTGTTTGTTCAGAGAACATTTGAGACTACCTTGATTGTGGAGTACATCTTTCATGTGGATTATTGTTTCACAGATGTAATTTGTCCTCAAAGGCTTGCACAACAGGATTGGACTAAGAGCATATAGCACTGTACATACACGGGTAGGCACACTGGGCACTTATTGGATACTCTCTACGGACAGCACCGAAGATTCTAAAAGACTCTTATTCATTTGCTTGGACTGAGAGTATTTCATTGTGTTTATATTTTTATATATACACTGACAGCCAAAAGTTTGGAATAATGTTATATTTACCTTTACTTTTCTTTGTTTTCTTCAAACATCACTTATTGTATCTCAAGCCTTGTCATCACTGAAAATTTGCTCAACTTATACACTAAATCATTTGAAAAGCCATAATTCAATAATGAAGGCTGGGTAAAAAGTTTCCAATTCAGTTTTAATTAGACATTCATATAACAAAAAAAAAAAAAAAAAGTTGAAATCTGTGTGTTTTAATAAACATCAACCCAAGTTGAAGAAAGACCCAAATCTTTAAAGACCTACCGTTAGCTCCAAGGTTGTTAATCAATGATTAATGCTCCTGTTGAAGCCATCAGTCCACGTTATTTCAACTTCTTCAACATAAAAAATAAATAAAATAAAAATCTTATTCAGTAACTCTTTAGCGGCCGCCTACTTCCATGACGCACTGTGAATGACACATTAGTTAACCTCTTAAAGGACCCAATAACCCTAAGGGGGAAAAAATTTATATTAGAAAAATACTTTCAAATTTGAGCGGGCACTGTTGAGGTCCACACACAGTCAAACTTGATGACCATTATGGAAAGTTTGAACAGACAGCGGAGAACTGCTTTGTCACAGATGTTTATTATGTGTGCTAACTGAAATATGATCCTCGGTTTTGCCTCGTAGATGCGCATAGCATTAATAAGTCCTTTGGGACAAGTTTGCCCCCACAATTCCACAGGTAATTGGCTGCCTAATTTATGTTGCATTGTTCTGCATATGTTTATATGATGTGACAGATTGTTAATTTAATTTAGCTTTATTAATATGAATTAACTTAATGAAAGCAAGGCAGTCACCCAACTGGTTGCCTTGTGTTGCCATCAGTGGAGGTAAAGTCACAGAAACTTTCCTCACATGAGGAATCATCATGTCATCATCACACAATCTTTTTAAGAGATTAGCACTGTATTTTATGAATTTGGCAGGGTTTCATTTTCTTAATCTATTCATCTTTAAATTACTGTTAAAAAAATAAATAAAATAAAAATAAAAAAAATCTGTCTATCTAGAAATTCTTTTTGTCAGTATCTAACACAGAGTATCTGTATCAGAAAGGCTGCTTCACAGTTATCTCACACTGTCATGTCAAAAATACTTTTTTTTCTGTTGATGTGTTCTTAGTCAGCCTTCAGAGAGGAAAGCAATTCAATCTTTGCCACTTTCTTCCCAACAGAGCCCTATTCTGACAGATGCTCTCTTCAACATAATGCGCTGCTGACACATAAGATGTGACAAACTCATTTGAAAGGGATAATTCATTTTTTCCAACTTGGTATGGTGGCCACACGGGGTTTGCTTCTTTTTTTCTGACTTCTCCCCCACAACGTTTCTATACTGTCATATTCGATTTCAGATGTTTTACAAGAGTTCTGCTTGAAAATACAAAGGAAAGGAAAGCTTGAAAAGGAAGAAAATAGGAAATGTCCAATGTGTGATTGCAACAGTGAACTAAAATGTGCCTCTTGGAATCTACTGCGCAAAACATACAGAGTGACCAGTGTAGCCCAATTCCCGAACAAATGACTCTTATGAGTAGATTCTTTTGAATATACAGTACAGCGTGAAACAAACAGCGCAACTAGTGTAGTCTGACTGCTGAACAAATTACTCTTATTAGGTGGTTCTTTTGAATCTACAGCATGAAACATACAGCACGTTCAGTGTAGTCCGATTCATGAACAAATTACACTTATGAGATGATTCTTTTGAATCTACAGTGCAAAACATACAGCGTGACCAGTGTAATCTGATTCCCAAACTAATGATACTTAAAAGCCGAAGTAAATCAAAAATATACAGCACGACCAGTATTGTCTGAATACCCAAAAATTTATCTTATGAGTCGGTTCTTTTTAATCTACACCACAAAACATACAATCCTTCTTACCGAAGGGATGAGTCTTATCAGTTGTTTCTTATTAGTGATTGAAAAACTTACTGAACCACTTACTTCCCCAGTCATTAATTTGATTATGTCCGACTCGTCTTGGTCCACTGTTACTGTGCCATGTGTACTTTTGAGACATGACAATGTCTTTTTAATGATACACATGATCAGTTTTGTTGTAATTCATGGAATTTTAGAAAAATATAAGTATCATAATTAAAAAGTCTGTGTAAACACACGTTTTGCAAGAATATGTTCTGTTAAAATAAGAAATGATCACTTGGTAATAGGCTGCTGATTGGAGTTAATCCAATAAGCACTGCATTTCTTCATTCTAATATCTCTGCTATCAAATATACAAAAAGAAATATTAATGGTACCATTAACAATTGGAATCAGAATCTTTAAAATCCTTACAATTCTAATCTAATTATATTTATTTATCACACATTATATATTTGCACATATACAGTGAAATTCTTTTTTTCACATATCCCAGCTAAGCTGGGGTCAGAGTGCAGGGTCAGCCATGATACAGCACCCCTGGAGAAGATAGGGTCAAGGGCCTTGCTCAAGGGCCCAACAGTGGCAATTTGGCAGTGCTGGGGTTTGAACCCCTGACCTTCTGATCAATAACCCAGAGGCCTTAGCCACTGAGCCACCACTGGCCCCTATAGGTTTGACATAAATGACAAGACACTCAAGAACCAATTACATTTTACAACATTGATGTCAAACCTGGTGTGATTCATATTGGCGCACCATATTTAAACTGACTGTGAAAAACAAATGAGATCTGGATATTCTGCTAAATCTCTCTTCTTGTGTTCCACAAAAGAAAGAAAGTCAAACTGTTTTAGAATAGCTTGAGGGTGAGTAAATCATGAGAGAATTCATATTTTTGGGTGAAATAACCCTTTAACCATCATGCTAGGCTTAATGCAATCTCTTAACACAATCACAACGAGTCGACAACATTGCAAATATGGACTACTACAAGTTTCATCACCACAATGGATGTCTGAAATAAAGCGCACACCCTGAGCAGTCAGTGATGATGAGCCAATGTAATGTCCAATTATTCTGATGTTAGTGTGAACTCATCTCAGTGGGTCTCCAACAAAAAGAGCTTTAGCATCTTGTTAGAGCTTGCCAGAAAATATGCAAACTTGTCATGGGAGATAATTACAGCCATCTGAAGCCCATCTGCTGGCCATTGCCCAAACTGACTTGGAATTTCATGGTTAATGTCGCCATAGATGTGCTGAAGGGAAAATTCAAATGCAGAATTATTTATGTAGTTGTTTCTTTCTCATTAAGGCATACTTGCAATGCCTTAATGGTGGTGGCGTAGTGGTCTAAAGCACTGAATTGGGAAGCAAAATGTTGTTGGATCAATCCCCACAGCCACCACCATTGTGTCCTTGAACAAGGCACTTAACTCCAGGTTGCTCCAGGGGGATTGTCCCTGTAATAAGTGCACTGTAAGTCGCTTTGGATAAAAGCGTCTGCCAAATGCGTAAAAAATGTAAATGTCCAATGCCAGTTTTGATACCATTCCAAATAAATGAGATGTGTCATTTTATAATTCACTACACTTCCAAGAAACTCAATGCGAACTATTAAATACAAGGCCACCCAAACCTTCCCTATGCTTGACACTGTCAGAGAGCAATAACATTATGACACATGCATATTGTCAAGTTTGCCAAGCAAAGTTTTAAAGGTATAGTTCACCCACAAAAAAAGAGATAATTGCTTCTCTGATTACCTCCTTAGAGACAGTCTTGATATTCATGCATAAATCTGCAGTATTTGAGAAGATACATTTACACACACACACACACACACACACACACACACACACACACACACACACATATATATATATATATATACTAATTATGTATGTATTATGCCAGTAATATACATTTATAGCTACAACGATAAAGTTCAAATATAATTCATAATTTCATACATAATTATTTAAAATAATTAAAATAAAGCCAACAGATTTTTATTATATAAATGCAATTATGTACCAACAATCATGCCACGGTCCAAATCACTGAGATCACATTTTTCCCCATTCTGATGGTTGATGTGAACATTAACTGAAGCTCCTGACCCATATCTCATTATTTTATACACTGTACTGCAGCCACATGATTGGCTGAATAGATAATCACATGGATTGTTGGTGCCAGATGGGCTGGTTTGAGTGTTTCCGTAACTGCTTATCTCCTGGGATTTTTACGCATAACAGTCTCTAGAATTTACTCCGAATGGTGACAAAAACAAAAAACATCCAGTGAGCGGCAGTTCTGTGGACAGAAATGCCTTGTTGATGAGAGAGGTCAGCAGAGAATGGCCAGACTGGTTCGAACTGACAAAGTCTAGGGTAACTCAGATAACCGCTCTGTACAATTGTGGTGAGAAGAATAGCATCTCAGAATGTTGTTTTGGCAGCACGAGGGGGACCTACACAATATTAGGCAGGTGGTTTTAATGTTGTGGCTGATCGGTGTGTGTGTGTATATATATATATATATATATATATATATATATATATATATATATATATAATGATAAGCCAAAACATTATGACCACCTGCCTAATATGCTGTTGGTCCTCCACGTGCCACCAAAATAGCTCTGACCCGTCGAGGCATGGACTCTACAAGACCCCCGAAGGTGTCCTGTGGTATCTGGCAACAAGACATGAGCAGCAGATCCTTCAAGTCCTGTAAGTTGCGAGGTGGAGCCGCCATGGATCGGACTTGTTGGCCAGCAAATTTGGAGGCCAGGGCAACACCCTGAACATTTCATCATGTTCCTCAAACCATTCCCGAAACAATGTGTACAGTGTGTCAGGGTGCATTATCCTGCTGAAAGAGGCTACTGCCATCAGGGAATACCATTGCCATGAAGGGATGTACCTGATTTGAAACAATGTTTAGGTAGGTGGGATGTGTTAAATTGACATCCACATCAATGGCCGGACCTAGGGTTTCCCAGCAGAACATTGTCCAGAGCATCATACTCCCTCCACCGGCTTGTCATCTTCCCACAGTGCATCCTGGTGCCATCACTTCCCCAGGTAAATGGTGCACATACACGGCTGTTCATGTGGTGTAAAAGAAAACGGGACTCATCGGACCAGGTGACCTTCTTCCACTGCTCCAAGGTCCAGTTCTGACACTCGCGTGCCCATTGTAGGCACTTTCGACAGTGGACAGGGGTCATCATGGGCACTCTGACCGGTCTGCGGCTACCCAGCCCCATACACAGCAGGGTGCGATGCACTATGTGTTGTGACACATTCCTCCCATAACCATCATTACAATTTACTGTGACTTGTGCCACAGTAGACCTTCTGTTGGTTCAGACCAGATGGGATAGCCTTCGTTGTCCTCTCGCATCGATGAGTCTTGAGCACCCAACACCCTTTCGCCGGTTTGTGGTTTGTCCCTCCTCTGACCACTGTTGGTAAGTACTCACCATTGCTGACCGAGAGCACACCAAAAGCCTTGCCATTTCAGAGATGCTCTGACCCAGTCATCTGGCCCTTGTCAAAGTTGCTCAGGTCTTTACTCCTACCCATTTCTCCTGTATCCAACATGTTGACTATGAGAACTGATTGTTCGCTTACCATCTAATCTACACAGACCTTGACATGTGACCTTGTTAGGAGATGATCAACTTTATTTGCTTCACCTGTGAGTGGTCATAATATTTTGGCTTATCAGTGTATAATCCTACAAAGTCCTGCGGGCTGTGTTAATTCATGGTGCTCATTTGGGAAATGCATGTTTGGAACTGCTTGCATCATTTCCTTTTCCCATATGCCCTTACTCTTCCTGTCTTTTCTCTTCTGTAATTAAAAAAGCCCCAAAAAACTAAAAGACATTCTGCCCTATTTGATCAACAGAAATGCAATGTGACATTAGTACCCCTTTGCCACCCTGCAATACCGAAGTACACTGCTAAGATTTATCAAACAACTTCTGTCAGAAAAATTCTGCTATCACATTCCCAGTTGCAGTGCATTCTAAAAGAAGTGACAAAGTGGGAATGAGAGATCCCATTTAAATGACTCTTGTTCTGAAATAACACTAAACAGATCAAACTGTACAAGTAGCTACTTAAAAAAGTGTGTGATGTATCTCTAATTAGCACTGTGTGGGTGTGTTTTGTAGTGTCACACTTTTTTATTTTGTCACGTCCATTACTTGTCCCTGCCCCCCTCCTGTCTCTGTTGGTGTCTCTAAGCCTTGTCCCAGCACTTGTATAACACGTTTCCATAGAATATAAAGGCTGTTTTTGACTGTTTCTACTCTGCTATCACTATTATTTTTAATGAGAGATTCTATTTCATCTCTGGGCTTTGTTGACAGGTCATCAGGTGGCTTACTTGCCAAGCAGCCTTTAATAGATGCCTCTCCTTGCAAACGCTATATAAACTCTTCACAGAGCACAATTCGATTTAGATTGGTGCTGTACATCAACCCTCCAGTGGCTGATCAATAAAGATGATGTGAACGAACAGCATGTATGATATGGTATGCCACAGGCTTTATTATGTGATTCATTTAGGTATTAATGAGCCATTTTAGCTTGCAACATTAAAGAGAGGTTTTATCTATCTGGGTGGAGTGGATGATTTTTTAAATGGTGACAGTGCACCATCGAACATAAAGATGAAGTGCAAATTTATAGTGTGATGCCAAGGTAAGGTGGCATTATAGTGGTTAATGATGTCATAATGATTTCCTAACCAATTTTACCTACACTGTTAAACTGTAAAAAATATACACAATGAATTTATGCACGGATAATGTCAAGAAACATCACGCACTATACATTTCACAAGGTATCAGCTTGCAGATTACTAAATGTTTACATTTTCAGAACATGCTTTCCTGTGCAAAATACTTTGCCACAAAGGGTGTTGTAAGTGGCTGCCAGTGCACTGCAGGCTGATTTCAGCTGAAAAAATTTAAAACACCTCTCGCACAAATTGAGATATCATTCATGTCTGTAACACAAATGGTGCGGAACGAGTTTTACGCCAAAGTTTCTTAGTTAGTGGTTTGTTAAAAACCCTAGGTAGGAGCAATAGTAATAGTAATGCTTCAGCAAGCACCACTAATAATTGATTCTCCAAGATCTCAGTCTTGGTTTTGCCACTTAATGGAAGAGAATGGGGCCAATTCGTAAACGTTAAAATACACACTGATTCAAAAGTATAGCGGCAAACAATATGTGTGTTAAAGGGATAGTTCACCCAAAAATGAAAATTGTCTCATCATTTATTCACCCTCATGATATTCCAGATGTGTATGACTTTCTTTCTTCAGCAGAACACATTTGAAGAAAAATTAAAAAATATCTCAGTTCCTTAAAATGGATGCAATTGGATGGTGATCTGACTTTTGAGGCTCCAGAAATCACAGACAATCAGCATAAATGTCATCAATGCGACTCCAGCGGTTAAATTAATGTCTTCGGGGCTTTGAAGTGAGGCCTTCTGCAAGGAAGACTTGCAACTCCCATCACGTGTGTGAACCGTAAAGCAGAGAGTGAGAGGCTTCCTTGGGACTTCATGTCCCGAGTTTCCTTGGACTCTACATGAGGCTGCAAGCCACGAGGGCAAGTGCGTGGCGGATGCAGAGCTGCAGAGGAAGTGAAGAAGCAAGAGAGCTGAAGAAGAGAGGGGACAACTTAAGAGAGCGTTCCTCCTTGGTACCAGAGTCTTGAGTGTAGACTGGCAACACCCCAAAGGTGTCCTGTGCCAATCAGTAGTGGCTTTTCTGAATCACATGTTCAACTGGTCTGTCCTTTTCAAAGTTGATGTACAATCCTTTGTGTGGAGGATTCTTACATATTTCCTGCTCAAATTAGTGCATGTTTAATCATGAACTTTTATATCTTGGATACAACTGACTATATCAAAAATTATTTAACATAAACATTCCTGAAATGCAGAAAGAATTTCAATGAAATTCGGTCAATGGTGTTTTATCCTGAATAGTTACTATTCTTAGTAAAAATGACATGAATAACACAAGATTAAAAATTATAATCATCGATTTGTCAGTTATAAGTGATTGCAAATCACTACACATATTTTAAAAGGTACATCAGGCTATAATCATTAATTTGTCAGTTATAAAAGTGATCACAGGTCATAAAGTCATTTTCAGAATTATCTAGCAAGGCTAGGTATTATGTACATTTTAGGTCCAAATGCATTCTGTACATTTTATAGGGTTAACTCAGCAAAGTACTGTGACTGTGTGAAATGTTCCTGGATTAATATGAGATGTCCTAGTATTAGAATCGTGCAAACATGAGGGTCTTTACAAGGAAACCTGATTTAGCTCAGTGTCTTTTATTGCCTGTAACCTCTGCCATTGAAACGGTGGGGGTTTTCCTTTAGAAGAGTATATTATTAACATAAATGTCTTTAGTATGTGCTATCTTGGACAAGTCTTCCTTGTTTCTCAAGATGATTAAGTTACACAGATGGTCATCCTTATCTCATTTAGCTGGGTCATGCCAGACTTTAAGGAGCCATTTTGTCAGTTTCTTAGTTTATGGCTTTTGAGGAATTTCCAGGGGCCTCTGAGCATGGAAATTAATGATTCTTCAGCCCATGAGATCCTACAATAATACACAAGTTTTAACAGAAAAAAAAAAAATATAAGTGCTTTTATAAAATTATACGTTTCAAGAAAAATTGGCCCCATTAATTTCCACTGCGAGTGACTGCAACTTGGGGTAAAGATTTTTGTCGCAGTAGAAATTCATTTTTTGTAGTAATCAACATTATGCTACTAATGCTGTCGAACTAAACTTAACCGGAATACTTCTTTAACAAGATACAGATATGCAACAATAAACTACTCCACACAAAATCCTACTTGCTACAGAGGGAAACCACACACATGTTAAAAGGAAAATAAATGAAACTGCTCATTGAATTAGAAAGGGATTGTGGAAGAGTGAGTCTGTTCAATTGATTGTATATGTGCATTGTGAGATGACGTACCTTCTTTTTTTTCAGGAATAATTAGTGCAAATGGCAGGATGAAATTGCAGCAGTCAGAGCATTTCAGGGCTGTCATTCGATGGGAGAACTGCCTGACAAGAAGACATTATTGTATCATGCCAGCTAAATTTGGTTATGCCAGTTAGATTGGACAGATGATGCAGGATTGAGAGAAAGAGTACTCTAATTTAGTTTAAATTTCCTCCCATTCACTTGAAACAGAATCAATATTGCAATAACAGCAGGCTCTCTCAGTGTGCAGGCACTAGACCCATAAAAGTTTTATATCTAGGTTTTATATCTTTGTACACACAATAACAAATTAGACATACTCACAGACATCTAAAGCAGTGGTCCTCAACTGGTGAAGCATGACCCAAAAATGGGTCACAGGGCTGTTCTGATAGGGTCATGGACAGCAGGTGAAAACAATGCTAAATATAAATAATAAAATGCAACTAAGCATATAATTCTGCACAATTAGGATAGCAAAATAAAAAGGCTTGTCAACTTTAAAAAAGGGAGGAGAAATCTATTCCCCTGTTTTTTGTTGTTGATGTCAAAGTCAGTGGATCCAGGCAAATTCTGCGGTATCACTTGCGTTTGTTCAATGTTGTTTATGCAATTAAAAATGCCAATTTTGCTATGTAAGCTGTGCAATTTTAACATTTTTGGATATTGTCGGGCCTACACAATTCATAAGATGTTAATACGTTTAAATATTTCATTTTAACCACATTTTGATTCACACAATTAACAATTTTGGCACTGAGCTGGGTCGCATCTTCTGGCCCCATGAAGCAAAACCATTAAAAAAAGCACTGATCTAAAGAACCATTAAACCAAATGCCATCTTTTATTGAAAATAATGTTAACTTGAAACAGTAATAATTTTCAATCATTAATATTTAATACTGTTTTTTTAAGTGTTTACATTGCACCTCATGTATGTATTGTTAAGAGTGTGATGATGCAGGGCTTGTATGTTATTTACTAGCATTCACGTGTAGTAAGGACTAAGCAGTCGTAAGTTTCCCTTGAGAAGGTTTTCCTTTACATGTTTCCTGCTGTATGTATGGCTCTTTTCCTCCAGTGGTTCAGGCAAAAGCCATTTGGAAGTAAGACAGATGACTCCATGGAAAAATAAAATGTACCTTTGAGCATAAAAAAACATTTCACTCTAAATAATTGAAAATCTTGGATGTTAATGTTGTCCCACTTCTTCAGATTGAATACAAAAATAACATGGGAAAACAACAACAAACCTGAGTGGAAACATGCAGAATGTGGAATATAAGAGCAAGTGAGATGACCTGGAATTTAATATTCAAGCAATTCTTTTGACATTAGAGAGCGTTTCTGGTTTTGGTTACTCATAGATTTAATGGTTTTCCCTCCGGGATGAGGGGCTGTGAAATATGCTAATAATCTTTATAGAAAAGAAACGGGTTAAACTTTGTGTTTTAGGAGATATAAAAGCTGCAAAAATGTAGTGAGCTGCCAATCCTAGGATCCATTATGACAAACGGAATAAAAATTAATAAAAATAAATACTAATAATAAAAATAAAAAAAAATAGGTTCCATTTTGGTTATGATGATGTTTTGTCCACACAAAACATTCACACGTTGTGGCATGTCTCGCAGCATTTTTAAGACAGCGAGTCAAGTTAAAAGAACTTCAGCTTTTAAATATTTTTTAATGTTGTTACAGTCCCACTTTATATTATGTGTCTTTAACTACTATGTACTAATATTACAATGCATACAATACAATTTATTGTGTAACTACATGTTGTTCTTCAAAATACTCACAAGATTTATATTTGCAGTTTAGGGGTTAGGATTTAGGTTAAGGGTTGTGGCATGGTTAGGTTTAGGGGTAAGGTTAACAGTGTAACTACAGATTCAACTAAATGCAGGTACTTAAATTTGTAAATTGTAAATACAATGCAATGACATGTACTGTATGTACAGTACATAATAAGTACATTGTTACAAATGCTGAAGTACATACTAGTTAAAGACACCTTCTATAAAGTGGGTCTGTTTTTACTTTAACAAATTGATTGTTGATTCTGCATTTGCAAATCATAACATTTTTTGGACTACCTCAGATTTGTGGATGTTTTGAGACTTTCCTGGTAGGTTTCAAGTTATAATATTTTTTATTTTTTTTTAAATGTACATCCTCCTTAGCCAATCAGATGAGACATTTTCTACCCAGCCAATCAGAGAACTGCTATATTCCACTTTATGACTCCAGCTGTATCATGGTCCATCTCTTCTGCAGAATCAGTGTCTTTTTGCTTTGCATTTATGGATTGTAATTTGTGAATTAGGTTACACATTTGTGTATCATATTTTATGGAATATATATATATATATATATATATATATATATATATATATATATATATGTGAGTAATGAATTACGTTGTATGAATTTGTGAATCATATTTTGTTAATATATTCTTTTTGAGATTACTTCATAGTTTTGAGACACTTCTGTTCTAATTATCTTTCATTCGTTGCGCTGCGTCTAGCTTTTTACCACATGGATGTGTTCATTGTGAACTGCCCCTTAGAAGGCAGCTGCCTATTTTCTAGGTAGATAGCAAGGCACCTCCAGTCTGATTAGATGGCATTACATGCATGTTTAAATTCTAACCACAATGTCTACTCATATTTTCCAATCATTTCCCAGTTGTTATCTGTGCAATAGATTATGTAGATTGTTTGTGACATTCTTTAAGTGACTTGCCCTATTATTCTGGGATCATCAGTTTCAGATTTACTCACCCTTTAACGTCACATAGAGAAGAAAACTGTTATCGGTCACTTTACATGTTACTCACACAACACATTCCTCTGTAATTCCCCAGTTTTTAGCCAGAATAAGCAGCAAAGTGATCCAGACTTTATAAGAATAGTCCTAGTTCTGGATCTGTGAGACTACAGTATGAGAGATTTAACCTTTTCTACTATGATACTGAGCGGGAAGCCCCATCCTGCCCTTCTCGGGTGTATTAGAAGTCAGTGAGGTGCTTTTCTGTGGCCTTTGAAACAGCATTGATGGATGTTCTGCGCTATATGCCAGAATGACGGAAAATCTGATGGACTGCATTCAGGCAAGCACTGCCTTCAAGTACTGACCTTTACACCTGAAGTTCATAATGTTAAACATGAACACAGGTGAGTCTTTCAGGCACTAGATAAATGTACTGTACTGACATAACTCAGCATGAATGAGATCAGGCATCACAATGAATGAAACACAATATGTGTACAATTCATACTGAATATAAAGGAGAGGATATAAAGGATGTATCTGAATGAGATGGCAACAGAGCTGAAAAGACCAGCATGAATTTCTATGCTTGTATATGTTGGTAAGTGCTGCTTTGAAATTATTGTTTTAACAACACATTAAATGCATAATAATGGGAGTTTTGTATCAACTCCTTTCCATAATCTCCTGTCATGCACAAGGACACTTCATGTGACACCTTTTATCAATCTGACTACAACTATACAGTCAAAGTTCCCTAATTTCCTTTCAAATAGTCATCCTTGAAAATTTGGTGCACCAATGTCGATCTGAAATGACCACTGTATTCAAGATCGTGTTCTTATTCTCAGTCAGTTTCTGAGTAATCAGAGCTGCAGCAGACCCGCAGCAGACCCAGAGCACTCAGCCTGACCAGTGCTCTAAAGGCAAGAGTAATTGGACCTCCAGGGAGGAGAAAGGATGCTCATGTGACTGCAGTGAGATTCTCTCAGGCCTACAGCTACACCAAGGGCGGCAGGCAAAAGTGTCTTCGAATGCAAACAGTCAGCAAGCCAAATACAGTTGAGAAACAAAAACATTGCAAACACTGTTTTCTCTCACATTCACACAACAAATAGATGTGCCGTGCATGCGAGCGAAAAGCACGGGAGAAAGAGGGATACACGCTTTATTAGAAAACCTTTTTAGAGTGTTTATTTTGAATCTAATGTATTCAAAGCTGATTTACTGCAGAATATGTGCCTGTTTCGGTACTTGAGAGAAAGGTATAGACAGACAGACAGACAGAGACATTTATTCCCTGCAGCATTCTTTCTAGATTTCTAGTTTCCTAGAGTAATTATTCTCTCTAACAAAGACCTGGGTAATTAAACTATTAATTACAAAGCTGAGAGGCACAAATAGAATCTGCTATAGTCAGTTTTAGGGATGGAAAAAGAGAAAGTGAGAGAGAGAGAGAGAGAGAGAGAGAGAGAGAGAGAGAGAGCATGTTTGTATCTGTTTTCTGTAATGACAGATTTGGCTGGGAACAGATGAGTACTCCATGCCAGGCATCACACTGTAATTTCAATCAATTATCTTTGCAGATGCGAAAAATAATAAATACACACAGACGGACATTGAGACCTCAGTGGCGAGAAGCTTTGTTTGTTACTGTAGGACAATCACCTGCCTTTCTGTGCTTTAAACAGTGGAAAAAAGCATGTGTAACTGGTCCTGCTTGACCCGCTACGAACGGAATTTGTACCAGTGTCTCCGGCATGGGAGGCAGGCGCGCACGAGGAGGCTAAAGGCTACAGCCTCTAGTGTCAGTTGCTAGTGCGCCTCTTGAGGCTACGGGAGTGAGGTTTACAAATACCGCAAAGCTATCACATACCAGCTGGCTCCCGTTACACATGTCCATACATTTTTTCTTTAGCTAAACAAATCTAACAAAATAAGTGTGATAAGAAAGGAACTATACATGTATTAAGGGGCGGACACACTACACTTTGTTCTCAATTCACTCCCATTCAAACGCACCTGAATGAGGCAGACCGGAAACGCATGCTCATGCAAACAAATTTTGCAATAAGCTGCAGAGGACCGTTCAAATTTGTTGAACTCTGACTGGCAAATCTGAATGACGAGAATACGTGTGACCAATAGAACATTGAAACTTCACACACTGACCACTTGGCTCAATTCAAATAATATATATTTCACAGCTGCATGTTTTTATTGTTGCTAGAAAGTGAGTAGATGTTATATTCTAACATTTGTACTATTTTTATTATTTTTGATTTATAATTTATTTAAACCAGCTGTGCTCGCGTGTGACATCATATACTGGTCCGCTGCGATGTCTGAAATTTTTTCCATGTTCAAAGCCTAATGTGACCAGGGATTTAGGCTGAAATAAACCACAGTCAAAAAGCATTCTCCTTGTCAGTATACAGTCCAACTATTTTATTTATCCATCCATCCATTCATCCATCTTCTATAGCCGCTTGTCCTATGCAGGGTCGCGGGGAGTTCTGGAGCATATCCCAGCTGTTACTTTATTTATTAATTTAGCTATTAATTTGGTTAATTAGTTGGTTGATTGGTTTCCTTGGTTAGCTGGTTAGTTAGTTTGTTAGCTGTTTAGTTGGTTATCTGGTTAGTAGGGTTATTTGGTTAGCTGGTAACTTGGTTAGTTTTTTTGGTTAAACGGTTAGTTAGTTAATTAGTTTGTTAGTTAGTTAGTTTTTAAAATGCATTTAAAAATGGAGTGACTCCAGTCAGGTCTCCTAAGCAACCAAATTGGCCCGGTTGCTAGGGAGGGTAGAGCCACGTGGGTTAATCTCCTCATGGTCGCTATAATGTGGTTCTCGCTCTCTGTGGTGCATGTGGTGAGTTGTGCATGGATGCCGCGAAGAATAGCGTGAAGCCTCCACACGTGCTATGTCTCCGCGGTAATGCACTCAACAAGCCACGTGATAAAATGCGTGGACTGACGGTCTCAGATGCAGAGGCAACTGGGATTTGTCCTCTGCCACCCGGACTGAGGCGAGTCACTACGCCACCACAAGGACCTAGAGCGCATTGGGAAGTGGGCATTCCAAATTGGGGAGAAAAAACAAACTCGCTTTTCAGCATAGTTTTAACAATGGCACAGTCTCCGTGTGTGCGTGGCAGCTCTCTCTCTTCAAGCACATCACCACTTTCACTGCAATGACAAACAGCTGTTAGAGACAATCATTGCCAGGTGATGATCCTTACCATTCTCATCTCCTGATCTCGCTCTTCATTCACAAGCTGGTGCTCAACCACGCCCCCACCACCACAGCTCTTTATTGTTGTAGTCTATTGAGGATCCTGCTTGCTGGTTTAAAACCTCAGTTTCCTTATTATCTTGCTTTCAAAGACACATCACAACACATTAAATGAGAAAAAAAATATTATTTGTTTTTACTTTTATAGATTATTAAAAACAAAACCTAATGGAGAATAAGGCCTACTATTAGTGATACATGTTAGGACTGATCTCAGTGAAATTGGAAATGTAGGTTGACTTTTCTTTAGCTGAAATGGTCTATGCCAGGGTCCCCAAACTACGGCCCGCACTGGAAGTGCAAGACTGCTTTGGTGGCTTTTTTGGTGAACAGATTCAAAAGACTCGAGTCATTGAGATTAATCAAAATCACCACCACTACAGGATTGTATACTTCACAAATTACAAGTTCTTTGAGCCAATGGATGGATCCACTGATGTTAGATTAAGTAGGTTTAAATGTAACATTTCACAAAGATTAAAATTTTTCTCTTGTTGGCCTACAATAGAAAAACCAACTCGTTCTCACTCCCGAGGCATCAAATACTGCTGCATGTTCAAGAGCCCAGCGCGTCAATCTACAGACACCAAAACCACCCTCTGGCTTCTGTATCCACCGCACGCAGAGGGCAGTCTAGAAGGGAGGCGTCACTGCCAATCTTTGGATAGTATTGCATGTGTTTAACCGCAATATGTTTTATTATACTTATAAATATATTAGTGTGGTTATATTACATGATCGTGTTGATTATTTTAGATCCCGTAACCCAACCCCATTCCTGAACCTAACCAATTATCAACTATATAAATCATGAATGAGGTTTTGTGTTTAACATCGTTGATAATTGGTTAGGTTTAGGGATAAGGTTAGGTTTAGCCGTTGCGGCCCCTTTTTATGTTTACATCAGCGTCTCCCACAGAACGCAGACGGAACAATACCGTGCTTTTAGGTGCTTTTGGCATCCACCTGTTGATGCGCTGGGCTCTTGCACAAGCTGCAGTATTTTATGCTTCGGGAGTGAGAACGGGTTAGAAAAAAAATTTATGAAAATTCTGTTGAATTGACTCTTCAAGTCTTGACATTCACATGTCAGTGAACAGAAATAGCATGTATATAATGACAAAGCAGGCTTTTCTTAAAGCAAGTTGATAAGAAATGTTTCATACAATAAAGTTACCAATATTAAAATCATGTTCTGTGAATGGATTTTAATTGTAAATTTAATCCATGTGATAAAAGCAGAAGTGTAATCTCTGTGACAAAAATGCCGTAGGCTCACTCTGGCCTCCCTTGATAACATATCAGAGTGACCTGACCCTAGCAGCAAAAAAGTTTGGGGAACCCTGATCTATGCTTACTGAAATGAGAAGCACTGCCCCCAGTGGCCAAAGCAGTAACTGTTGTTGGGTGTATGGACTAGGGGTGGAAAAATGCATTGATGCGAATTTTAAGAATCGATTATCATCATATATTACAAACCTACATAAGATGATGGATGGATGGAAGGATGGATACTGTCGAGTTCTTTCTGTGTCATTATTCAAAACTGTATGCCTCCATTTGACCAACGTACTGTAAGTTCATTGTTGTTGCCTTCCCTGATTACAATATACAGTATATTATGTTAATATTGCTTTTGTATCTCCATAAAATGTGCCATTTCTCCATAAAACAGTTTAACCACAAATAGACTGTGCATGCTGTGCAAATCTGTACTACATACTGGGAGTCTTTCATTTATTTTGGATCCCAAACTTGCTTCTGTCTACATATCTACCATACATACTGAATTTGCACTAAATGAATACCCATTTTCTATTTTCATTTGATCGTCTTAAAAATGTGTTCCATGTCAATGGAACTGTGCCTTCTGAATAGATACAGATTTCAAATATAGGTGCATAAGAAAGGGTGAACTATCAAAATGATCAGAATCCAATAATTTCACAACTAACTGCCCTTTAGGATTAAGCGAGAAAGACACACACACAATAAATAAATAAATAAATAAATAAATTGAAATAGAGTGGTGTTTCATGGGAAGAAGAACTAGAAAAAGGGAGTGTTCACTGAAAGAAAGCTCTTAGAAAAGTGTAAAGTAGAGAGGAAGCTGGGCAGAAAAAAGAGGGACACAGGGTTCCACTAATGAGAATGTGGAGGGTGCTCTGCTGCAGTCGTGACTCGTTTGTTCTCTAGTATTTTCTCTGAGTTTCTTTTGCACGGGGAATAAGCACTACAGGAAAGAGCATTATAAAACCAGCCAATCGGCCAATTGCAACACCACTCAGCTGATTCAGATGTCATAGGTGCTTAATTGGGAGAGCTAATTGGCCCCACTCCATTAGACACAAAGACCTCCTCATATTTTGACATTCTCTATACATGTTTATGTATGACACATCTACATATCAGTGCATGATTGGTCTGCTTCAAAGCTTTATCTCTTGTAATAGGGCAAACAAAGAAATTCCTTCAAAAACTGTCATTATTTACTCACCCTCATGTCATTCCAAACCTGTCTGCTGTTATGTCTTTCTCTAGAACACAAAAGGAGAATTAAAAAAAAAAAAATATTATGCACATTTTTGTCAATACAATGACTGGCAATCCCCAAACATATATATATATATATATATGTATATATATTTGACTTTTATGGAGCTTGACAGTCTTTGTATGGACAAAAAACTAAATATATTTATATATACTGTATAGTATATATTCATATATTCATACATGCATACATACTAATTATAGCAGTAATATAATAGTAATATATATATATAAAAAAGTTTCAATATCAGTTTTAATGAGACATTAATTTGAAATAAATAAATGGAAATGTATTCATTTAAATAAAATTCAGCCCCTGAGACTATTACTTAATATGAATGCTAAAGAATACTAAGATATACTAAGGATACACTCTTGACATGTGCATGATCCTTTTCACTCTCTATACATTCCTGTCCATCTCAACTATGCTCTTGGATAAAAGGTAGAAAAGTCCATAAATTGTTCAAATATACCATGTTATTGCACTTCATACACCATGAGTTAAGTATGCCTATTCAAAATGTTAAGGTAGTGCCTCTGTTATCTGAAAGTAATGGAGAGGAGGTCATTCCATTTTGCATTTTCATTTCCCTCATATACGTTATTATATTGGATAAAATAATAAGCTCACCAATTTCAAAGTTGGGAATCATATTGGACAACTCTTGTATCAAAATTGGTATCAAAATATCACAATTAAAGGGATAGATCAACCAAAAATGAAAACGGTGTCATCATTTATTCACCCTGAGGCGGTTCCAAATCTGTAAGACATTATCTCTTCTGTTAAACGAAGTAGGTGTGCAACACTCTGTGCATTCGTCAAGTGCAAGGAACCGTGAATGAGATTCTCTCATGATCCTGCCAAGGACACTGCTGATGTGAAGGTTTAGAGTGAAAAAGGTGTTACATTTTGGTGTGTTTCTTAACAAAAAAAAAAAAAAAAGAAAAAGAACTGTCCCTTTACGGCTGCACAGGGGCTCAGATGTATTAGTGAATCATTTATGTGAGCTAGTTATTTTTCATGAAAAAATCCTAATGAACCGGTGTACTGAAATTAATTGGAGTTTCTGACACTAAATATAGCCTAAGTGAATTGTTTATTTTAACTGCTTCATTTACATTAAATGTCTTTGATTTGGATTTTCACTATATCCAGCTTACTGTCATGCTACTGAAAAATAGTTAAATTAGTAGCGTCGCTGCTTTAACGATAATGACTGACAATAACTGCACCAAGTGTTGGTGGATAGAGGTTTGGGTACAACCTGAATCCACCAAAGCTTGATATGTATCCCCTTTTAAACTCAGCAGTATCTGATACGTCCCTGCCCGATCGGGGGTGGCCTGCGGAGCATCAGGGATCTGGATCAGCGTCCCAACCTCCATCACTGGACACCGATCCTGGCAGTGCCCGGCTTCCCCGCAGCTCACACAGAGCGGCCCAGGCTTCCCTACCATGCCCATGGGGTGGTCTCGACAACCTGGGGGGAAGAGCGGAGGGAGACAGGGGAAGGGTGAGACACAGACAAGGGGAAGGGTTTGGGTGGGGCTCCTCCCTACTTCCGGGGAGCTGGGATAGGATGGAAATGGGAGGGGGGTTTGAGAGGTAGGAGAGAAAGAGAGAGAAGAGAAGAGAAGAAAGATTCTCTGGTTTGCTGCCTCCTGGAAATGCCGCCATGTAGTCTTCTGCCAGCTGGACGGCCTCTTCCAGCGACGCCGGGTGGTGGCACTGGACCCACTCGGTCATCCCCCGAGGCAGTTGAGAGATTAACTACTCCAGTGTCACCAGATCGATGATACCCACAGCAGTGCAGGTTCCCTCAGCCAGCAGCCATCTTCGACAGGCATCCCGGAGTTGTTATGCGAAAGAAAATGGGCGGCATTGCTTCCCAAAATTCAGGGTCCTGAAGTGGCCGTCTTTTCAAATAAGTCAAGATAGGCCTCGGGATCATCGCTCGGCCCCATCTTGATGAGGGTAATGGGTTGTGGGCTCCGGGGTCACAGCTGCAGCCCCACCTCTGGCGACCAGGCTCCGGAACGTCTGCCGATCCTCCACTTGGGCCTGGAGCAGGAGTTGGAAATGCTGTTCCTGCTCCAGGTGTAAATCCATGAGGGCTTGATGTTGGTTCTGTTGGATTCTGGTGAGGGACTTGATTACTTTGTCCAGTGATGAAGGGTCAATGACGACATTATCCTCCAAATCCCGGGTTTCGGCACCAGTGTAGCAGAGTTCAGAGGAAGTGGAAACTGTCAACATGAGTATTTTATTACTCTTCAGCATCGTTCACAAAACTCAAACAAAAGGGCACTTAGTGGCAAAGTAATCACACACAAACAAGACAATAATTCTTGTCGCACACACACGACCAGTCTCTCTCTGGTCTCTCTCTTTCTCCCAACTGATGCACTTGTTGGCCTTTTCAGGTCTCTCTCTGCCATCACTATAACAAGAGACAGGTGTTCATGATATTGACAGCCCAGGTGACAAGCCTTATCGCTCTCCCTCTCCTGCAGACAAACACATGACCATGCCCCCATCCCCACAATGTTGTATTCATCTTTACCCTTCATGTGCTTATATCACTTATCAATTCCCTTCATGCTTACAATTAACCACAGGAGTTTAGCTTAAGGCAGGGCCGGAGTGGCAATCGGGAAGATCGGGAGAATTCCCGCTGGGCCGGTCAAAAATTGGGCCGGTTAGGTCCGCATGTTGATTGACAAACTTTCATCATATGTCGCATAACAATTGCCAACAGTCTGTAACATCCGGTATTTAAAGGATCAGAATTGCGTTCCGTATTATAGCGGACGCAGTCTGTATTTTTTCATCTCACACCCAAACAAATGAGAGTGTAGCCTGTGAGAGACGAAACTGATGTGCTTCACTTGACAGCGCAGGAAGGATCACGGAAGATCCATCGAGAACAGATAGGCTACTAATAACTGAATGGATGAATGTGCTTCAGGTAGCCTACAAGATCATCACAAGTTTAATACTGACTGCAGTCTCACAATCTCAATCAATTAATCTCTGAAATCCTCTTCCCTAGCAGTGCAGAATGATATTGGCAAAATAATTGTTTATCACAAAATAACAGAATACTTAAAGTAAATGTATACAGATGCAACAGCACGACACAGTACGAAAATGATGGGACTTTACAGCTCTCAATAGATTAAACTCAATGAAACAAACAGCACAGAGTGCCTTCAATGTTGTATAATGCGATAAAACCCTCTTAAAGAGACAGTAACCATTTTTGCCTTTGTCCTGAACATATACATTCCAAGTAAAAGAAAAGTACAAATGTATTATTTTTAGTCTTTTATTTCACTCTTATCATTGTAAAATGGCACGTTTTTGAATGGCATGTAAAAAAGTAAAAACAATCACTCAACCTTAATTGTTTTACTGGATCTGTTGCTATTTTAATTATCTAAAATACAAAGCACTGACCATTTAAAGTGTGAGCCTGTACATCTTGAAAGAGTTATAAACATTTACAGTTCTATAGTGTTATTATGTGCCTAGATAGTCTTTAAAATAAACTTAGTTTACCCACAAATGAAATTTCTCTCATCATTTACTCACCCTCATGTCATCCCAGATGTGTATGACTTTCTGTCTTCTGCTGAACACAAATGAAGCTTTTTAGAAGAATTTCTCAGTTCTGTTGGTCCTTTCAATGCAAGTGAATGGTGATCAGAACTCAGAAGGTACAAAAATCATATAAATGCAGCATAAAAGTAATCCATACAACTCCAGTGGTTTAATCTATGTCTTCAGAAGCGATATGATAGGTGTTGGTAAGAAACAGATCAACATTTAAGTTTCTTTTTTTTTTTTTTTTTTACTATAAATTCTCCTCCCTGCCCAGTATGGGGCGATATGCTTATGTAAATCACCAAAAACAGAAGAAGAACTCTTAAGAGAGAAGAGTGCTTATGAAAGTGAAAGTGGAGATTTATAGTAAAAAATGACTTAATTACTGATCTGTTTCTCACCGCTTCTCATTTACTTGCATTGAATGGACCAACAGTTCTTCTAAACATCTTCATTCATGTTCTGCAAAAGAAAGTCATACACATCTGGGATGGCATGAGGGTGAGGAAATTATCAAATATCCCTTTAACATTCACTTATTTTTTACAAAACATACAATGATGTCTTATGACAAAGTGAGAATCTTAGTGAATGCCATATGTGGTATAATGACATGGAGAGCTTAAATAATTTTCAAGTAATTACATATATTGCATATTTTTGCTGTGATCTTGTTTTATTGTTATCATCTTCACCCCCAACCCCCCTTTTGGGTGTGGGCTGACTTGGACATGACATCCCGGGCGGAATGTGAATCCCACTCCGGCCCTGGCTTAAGGTACTAAAGCATAGTCGCTCTGGATGAGAGTGTTTGCTTGAATGTCTTAAATGTAAGAAACTCACCTAGAATAGAGACATGAAATTATATTAGCACACTTCCCCTTTGTTTTGATGAGAACTGACAATGGTTGCACAACAGGAGTCAGATTCTGAAGTGTTACCGCAGTGTTGCTTTAGGATATTGATTGACACTCTGCATAAAGTTTATGGCAGCAGCTGTTTCTTTCGCAGTGTGCAATCGACAGGTGCGGCAAACCAATACATTGGAGACTCGGTATTTACTGCATGCCCCACGGCTACTCCTGGTTACATGCACAAACACTACCTACACACACAAACAAATGCATAAAACAAAAACATAAAGCTATTTTAAAAGCAGGTTTATAGCAGAGATTTGTATAAAGGGCAGATATTTTACTTTGGTGTTACACAGCAACATTTGAGCTCTATAAAGTTGTAAAAATGAATATTCTTATGTGGTAATTGAAGGAAGTATTTCCATAAAAGACTATAATAATAAAAAAGACATTCAGAAATATATTCTGATCAAGCTCAGACTTAAACTTTCTTTATTATTACTTGACTATTTGCACAATGAAAGGCAAATTACCATAATAGAAACTAACAGGATGGGAAAAAAGAGCTACTAAGAATTAACTTACATGAGGGTGTCAACCTAAAGTTATTGCTGATATTTTTCTTTACCAACTTTTGAAAATGTTATTTTCATACTGATCTGTGAAATTTTGTCAGAGCCGGTGGAATGTTTTAAAGTGTAACGAATTGGCAGAATGACCCGCCCCCTCCCTCTTGTCATCATTGCCCCGCCTCTGGCTGAAGGCAGGCTCATGACAGGAGTGGACAGGAGAGAGAAGAGGCGCATATTAATAAGCCTCGTTTGGGCAGCGGGGAAATTAGGCACATCTGATTGTGTGTTTAGCCTCATCACCTCTGCCAATAAAACCTAGAGTGCGCCTCTTCTCGGGAAGCCGGATTCTATTCTCCATATGTGCACACACTGGCATCCTCGTAGGCCCAGGAGCAGAGCGGGGAGGGTTCTGCTGAGTTAAATGCGTCGGCGGACCCGCTCCTCGGACCCCCGACACAAATTAGATGCGATGCCGGGGAGGATAGCACGCGTTGTAGCCGATGGGCTAGAGGCCGGGCTGCCTACCCCTCTCTCCTGCTGTGGGCCAGGGAAGACAAGCTGCCAAGGACGCCACTGCCCCACGTGCCTTGGACAAATGAGGGGAGCGCATGCGGCTGTTGGACCCCGCTCACGCCTGCGCCATTCCATGGACACTTCCCCAACCTACACGGAGCCCAGTTTCACCGTGAGATACCAGATTCCCCTTTATTTTGAACACTATTCCCCCTGGACTTTATTTATTCCCCCATACTGGATGACACAAAGACCCTCTATTGCATCGTCAACGAGCTGGCCGGCACAATAAGCAATTCCGGTGTCCTAATCAAGAACAAGAACAGGAAGCTTTTTGTCACCCAAGACGAGCAAAACAAGAGATGGATTGAACACTTCTGGAAAACTCTTAATCAACCAGACCGACCACCACTTACGACTTTGATGCGGACAAAGTGCTCCAAGTGGACTCCGGCAAAATCACCATCGAAGAAGTAAAAGACGCTATCAAAAGCCTCAAGAACAATAAGGTGGCTGGCTTGACGAGATAGCTGCAGAGATCCTGAAGCACGGCAGCCAGGCCATATTCAAAAAGCTGATGACGCTGTTTAACAAATGCTGGCAAAATGGAGAAGTTCCAGAAGACTGGTGAAGAGGTACGATAATCAAGATCCCAAAGAAAGGTAACATCTCCGAATGTACCAACTGGCATGGCATCACCCTCCTCTCAGTGCCCAGTAAAGCTTTCTGCATAGTCCTACTTCAGTGACTACGAAAAGCCTTGACCAATGCATGAGGGAGGAACAAGTTGGATTTTGCTGTGGAAGATCGTACAGTGAGCAAATCTTCACAATTGCCACAGGCAACTGTTGGCTATCAACTTCATCAACTTCAAGAAAGAGTTCGACGGCATTCATCGAGAATCCCTTTGGTGAATCCTGCACTCCTACGGCATACTGGCAGCTTTTATTACCATCTTTAAAGATCTGTATCAGCAATCAAGCTGCTGTGTCAAAACTGAGAATGGTCACATGGACTTCTTTAAGATCACCACCAGAGTCAGACAAGGGTGCATCATGTCTCCTCTTCTCTTCCTCGTTAACATAGACTACGTCATACGGCGAGCAGGAGCACGCATCAGGGCCGGTATCCACTGGTCCGTCCAAGACTGCCTGGGTGATTTAGACTTTGCTGATGACATCACTTTGCAAGAGGAAGATGAGAAGATGCTGCAAACTGTGATGTCTGATCTGGAAGAAGCAAGCAAAGTAGGCCTCAGTATTAGTTGAAGATCCATTGTGGTACCAACAGCGATCTACGCCAGCAAGACCTGAAAGGCATCAACAAGAAGCTCAACTTCTTCCAGCAAAGGTGCTTGTGCCAAATCCTCAAGATCAATCGGATCCCAAAGATCGCAATGAGATGAGTACCACCAGGTGTGAAATGTCAATGAGGATGCCCCCGAAACACATGGAGGAGAACGTTTATCCAAGATCTGAAGACACTAAACACCACATGGGATGACGCCGAGACTGTGGCCAGAGACTGGAAACACTGGAGAGAACTTACTGCCTGATATGCTACTTAGCATGGGAGGATCTATGTCTTAGTAAGTTTTGGACATTTTATGTTTATTATTATTTCGAATAAATGCCTCCCTGAGGCTTGAAGCCACACCCACTGTGTCTGTCTCTTGCTCGCCCCACCACAAAAGTCACCACAAAACATCACAAAATTAATAATAGCTACTGGTATGTGTGCTGTTGTTTTAAAAACAGATCGTATCACTTCAGAAGACATAGATTAAACCACTTTTATGATGCCTTTAAAGTTTGAAAATTTTGGACCATATTGATATGCACTGTACTAAAAGGTTTCTATGAGGGTTAGATTTAGGGGTAGGGGATAGAATATATAGTTTGTACAGTATAAAAATCATGTCTATGGAGAGTCCTCGTAATGATAGCTGCACCAACAATATGTGTGTGTGTGTGTGTGTGTGTGTGTGTGTACACATGTTTATACTACATTGTGGGGACTAAATGTCCCCACAAGGTTAGTAAAACCTGAGATCACCTACATTGTGTAGATATATATCAAGTATATCATTAAAATGTTTTATTATTATTATTTGAATAGCTGAAATGCAGTTATCTACTTTTTGTAAGTAACTTGCATTGTAGCTAACTACTTTTTTAAAAGACTAGCTTGAGTGTAGTTTAACTATTTTAAGTTATGAGTAGCTTGGGAAACAGTTTCAAAGTAGCTTCCTCACCACTGATTATGCCACTTAATACATGGCTCTGAGTCCTTACCAAATAATTGACATGAAAGTTCTGATTTAAGATAAAATTATTTTATAACATGGGAAGAAAGAGACCACAGAGTGATTTGAAAGACATGAAACTAGTTCAGCCATGTAGGAAACTTTTTGCCTGGAACAACGATTAATAATACAGATCAGTTACTGTATATGGTCATCATACAAAAAATCTGAATGCAGAATGCTGCAACTGACCCATCAGAATGAAGTATTCCAGAGAGCCTTGTAGTTAGTTAAGAAATCAGTCCTAAGAATGTGTATCGCAAATGCCGCTAAAGAATAGCATCATGAACTTATTACAGTGGCAGACCACTTGGAGCAACCTTGCCTAGCTTAAGAGCATGATAGTGATGTCTAATTGCTTGCTCCTTGTGGGATTTGAAACAGCAACCTTCCGATTACCAGCCCTGAGCATTAATCACTAAACTAAACCACTGTGGTTATATTTATGGATTTGGCAGATGCTTTATTTAAAAGTAACATACTTAGCAGTGGTTCTAATTTATTTATTTATTTATTATAAAACTAGATAAAAAAATAAATAAATAAAAAATGAGTTTTGACCTGAATATAATCTTATTATTTTAATCTTAATATAAACTTTTTATTTTGTTCAGTAGGTCCACATTGTTCTGTTATTTTATGTATACTTTCTGTATTACATAAAAAAGAAAACATTTTAACTAGGTTTATAACCTTACTGAACATCCAAAAATAAAATAAATACAGAGGTGATAGTGCTTGCAGGAGCAATGTTAATATATACTAGCTTTTTTACTTTTTTAATGCGTGAAACACAAAACTGAGGATTGAGAGGGTTGATTTTGACTGCCAGCTCCGAAAGCACATAAAAGCACATATGGTTGTCTGTATCACTTGTGCTCAACTTTTCAAGTATACTGAAGCCATTCAATAGCGTTGTGAGAAGAACCGACCTAAATGTAAGTGTTTGTTCACTGAAATCCATTTATAAAATAACCATCGTAAGACATTTTTATTTTTTTTATTTTTTTGTGGTATACTGTACATATATGTGTTACAAATGTAATGGTCATATCATGGTATTCAAATAAGAAGGTAGGAGCATTAGAAAACTTGATGAAGGTTAAGTGCCACTTTGCTCTAATGAGTGTCTCCTCGTGAATTGCAATCACTGAGGGAGCCTCCTCCCTGATGCTTTGAATCACAAACGCTGTGTGAATGTGAATAAGGGTGAAACAGTTTGGGTAGAGATGTTAACGGCATTGTAAGTAGCTTTAAAGTGGTGTCACAACCTCCAAAGCCCCCACCCCATGAATGCCACTCAGTTCGCTCTGCTGTCTGTGTGAAGGATCATGAGATTGCATTTTATTGCTTTGCTGCGTTCTTTTGATTTATCTCTCAGTTCCAACACAGGAGCTCTTTTCTTTGCTAACAAAATTATGCTTTGATTGAGGTGTAGACTTTGGTTAGTTCACCCAAAAATTAAAATTATGTCACCTCCTTTACTCACCCTTATGACATTCCAAACCCATAAGACTACTTCTGTGGAACACAAAAGGAGATGTTAGGCAGAATGTTAGTTTCAGTCACCATTCACTTTCACTGTATGTAACATAGTTGCAAAGAAAAGCAAATGGTTACTGAGGTCTAACAGTCTGCCTAACCTTTGCTTTTGTGTTCTACAGAGGAATTCTAAATATGATATGGTTTTTCTTTTGTTGTATAAACCTTGTACAACACCTGATGAGTTTGGGTTTCCATTGGTTTAAAAATGTTAAAATTTAAAACTGCATATAGTTTTTCACACACACACACACACACACACACACACACACACACACACACACACACACTCATACTATGTTATTATATAAATATGGACTCTCCATAGACTTCCATGCATTTTTTGGATTTTATACAGATCTAATGATAATTTCTATCCCCTAACCCTAAACGTACCCCTAAACCTAACCCTCACAGAAACCTTTTTTGCATTTTTACATTTTCAAAAAAACATTGTTTAGTATGTTTAATAAGCCATTTCCCTCGTGTGATCTCAGGACATTTAGTCCCCACAATGTAGTATAAACATGTGTACACACACACACACACACACACACACACATATTGTTGGTGCAGCTATCATTACGAGGACTCTCCATAGACATAATGATTTTTATACTGTACAAACTATATATTCTATCCCCTACCCCTACCCCTAAATCTAACCCTCATAGAAACCTTTTAGCATTTTTACATTTTCAAAAAACATTTTTTTGTATGTTTTTTTTTTAAGCCGTTTGAATTACAGGGACACTAGGGGTGTCCTTATAAACCACATTTATAGCATAAAAAACTCTTTGCCCACAGTTTGGAAGCAGCAGGACAATTTAAACAACTAATTTATATTAGAAAAACAAAACCATAATCTAAGTGTTAATTCATTAGATGTAGAATGTTCTCCTGGGCCGGTTGCACCAGCTATACGTACGTTACAACTTAGCCTAGTTGTTACGTAAATGGGCACTAAGTCACAATTTATGCACTACTAAATATTTGAGCATTGCACCATTCAATTTAGGTAGGACGTAACCCTACGTATAAACTAAATATTTACGGAAGCCTCTGACCAGGAGTAACGGATGGAATAAAAAAGCAGACTCATTTAATGACATCAGTGAGCTCATGTTTTGCATGACAGGCATCAATCATTTCGACATACATTATGATGTTGACATTTAAGAGAGAGAGAGAAAAAAAACATAATTTTAAGTGGCTCTTCAGCATGAAACTGTTCTAACGATGCAGTTTTCAGGGTGTGTCACCCGGTGTCAAGTTTCAACACATTCAAAATATATATAGGATATTAAAATGAATAAATATCTGTTTTTCCAGCCTGTTGTATTAGTATTTATTTATCACCCCTCATTTATTTTAGATACAGTTCCTATAATATTGTTATTTACATAGGGCAAATATACTATTTATTAAATCAACTTTTATTACGTATCATATTTTAATGGGGATATAATTTATTACAGCTATCAGTTACGTGGGCAAACAATGTTTGAACATCAACAGTAACAATATCAAATTGAAGTTCATGGCTTTTTAACACTTCTGTGTATTGTAGCATCTGGACCAATCAGACACACAATTACTCATTATTTAATGAATAATCCAACAGACGTCTCAAGACCGTAACAAGCAAAGGTCCAAGTAGGCCCAAGCAGACTCCGAGATGTTGGCTCTCCCACTAATCATGAGCTTTTACCCCCCCTTTGCTGACACTAGTCCAACAACTAGAGGACCTCAGAGACATTCCAGTTGGGGGAAGGTAGCCACATGCAAAGCAAAGGAATGTGGGAAGAAGTAACTCACTCCATTCCCCCATAGGAAAGACACATAAAGCCCATAAAACAGACTTTTCTTCATTAATTTATAGACAAACTGTTCTATAAATGAACATGCATATCCTCAGGACATTGTGTGTATGATTATTACTGTCGCGTATAGTGTCTTTTGTACTGTATACCGTTTTGTGCATGCTTTATGACAGAACCACTAGATAATGTAAAATTATTGGTATCATGCTTCCTATCAAATGAATCCTTGTGTGATGCCCTAAACATTGGAGTACAGCACCCCCTTATAGCCTGCATTGTATGCTTGTTATATTAATCAGAACATAAAGGGGAACAAATTGCCAGCTCATGCAAATGAGTCAGCTTACAAACAAAGGAACTTTTCCCGCTGGAAAATTGCACCTTTCTCATTGGTCAAGCCAAATTTGAGAGGAGTGACCTCCCTCAGGAATTAAAGGGCACTGTCGGAGTGACCTCCCTCTCTCTCTCTCTCTTTCCCCTTCTGCTCATGGTTGCTGCCCGTGTGGGACCGGAAACACCTGGTCCGACCGCGAGGTTGCGGGCCGGCAGGCCTTAACACATCAAGCCATGTGTAACTTCCTCGACCATAACGGAGTCAAACTAACACCACAAGTTCATCATCATTTCTTCATTCAACACGGAAGAAACTGATTGCAACTGCAACACCATCAACTCAAGGAACCATCAAGACTTTCTCCTGAGACTGCATCCGGGCTCTCTCTCAACAGCCAAGTCATTGCAAATATCGTACAATTAACTAACTAAACAGAGGTTTAGTATAAGCTGTGAACCCCTTTGTTAACAAAGGTGCTTTGAAGTAAGAAACTGATTGATCTTTCAGATGGTTAAATGACTCTTTTCATAGCTTCATTCCCCTGTTCTGTTCCGGTTTCATTCACTTTCACTTTTCCATTTCCCATGGATCTGTGATTTGTGTGTATGTGTTTGTTTAGATTAGTTATGTGTTCGTGATTTAGTTAAATAAAGCTTTTGTGTACATTCTTGCGAGTTGATTCTGCTCTGTTTGTAAATCAACGTCAATTGAATGATTTGATCACAGCTACATGCTAAAAAAAGAGTTATTTTTCTGTAGCCACAAAAAATATCCTTTCTGAGAGTTGATAGACTATCAATACTGAGTGTTCGCTGGATGAACAGATTAGTTTATTGTAATGTTAATTCAGCTACATCAAGTTAATTCTATTAACTGATCCAAATGTTTATAATTAATTATAACGAGTTAAGATTAATTATTCATATTTCCATTTTAAGATAATTTGACTGTGGTATATTTTGATAAATAATCTCATCCCTGTTTTTAAAAGATTTTGCTTCAAAGCTGTATCTAAATATGTGTAAAATTATTTTCAATAAGCCATGAGAATAATATTACTCCAATAAGTGAATTAATCATAATTCCCTTATTAAAGCTAATTCCTTACAATAGAAATTGTGAGCAGATACTATGAGACGTTGTATTACGATTTTAATGGTGGAGAATTTTATTCAGACAAATAATCTAGTTATTTGTAATTTATCTAATTTATAATGGTTGTCGAACGCGACTAATTCCATTATAATTTCCTTACATAATAATGTAGAATAAGGACAGTTTAATTTAATTCCTAGCTCACACATACTGTTTCCCTACATATAATGGTGGAGGTACGCGGGCACTTTAACCCATCCCGTGTACATTTATACTACCAAATTCGCTACATATAATGGTGGGAGAATGCGTGAAAGATCTAAATCAGTAATTTGATGTAATTCGCTACATATAAATTTGAAGGCTGCTTATTGGATAAATACAGGTAAACGTCATAATATGCGACTACGCATTACTTTACGGAGAGCTTACGACCTACTAGTTAAGTCTTGCCTTAAGAACAGGTGGTGCAACCAAATTAAGCACTGACTTAGTTACAAACTAACTAGTAGTTACTAAGCCCTTAGTGTGAACTTTATGTCCTAACTTACGTGAGACTTTACGCACAGCTGGTACAACCCTAACCCGGAACATACACATTCCCTCTTCTGAACATAGTAACATGTTTCTGTAGCCTAATATTTTTACTCTATAAATGTAAGGGACTCCCATAAGGGAATGTGTTATAATCCACTATACACTATTTACTGCTATTTTAAAACGTCCTTTCTTGCATTATATGTAGGATAGCAATACATTATGTTTAGATTATAACTGCAATTCAATGCTCAACAACAAACATATTATAAAACTGCATAATTTTATCAGTATTATTGTGTTCTCTGTTGCAATCGGTTTGACTGACATTGATGCGCTCACTTGCTCAGGGCAGTCTTGAAAGTTTAACAAAGACTTGTGGTAAAGACAAATGGTTTTGCGAAATGAAAATAACCGTATGCATTCGAGCCATTTTTTTTTTTAATCATGTTTTTATTGAGCTTTATCATGCAAACACATTTTCCACCACTGTAAAGTGACGTCACTGACAGAGCTTCTCCAAGCGCGGTGCACATTTCCAACTAATCGATAATGAAATTTGTTGTCAATTATTTTCACTATCGATTATTATCGATTTTGATTAGTTGTTGAAGCACTAGCAACCACATAGTCTACAAGTTAGGCAAATAAATCACTCACACATATGTCAACTCATGGCATAAAAACAATGTGGACAATTCAATATGCAGATTATCCAGAGGGGAAGAAGCTAATGCCATTTTTTTCTCTCCATACTTCCATAGAGAGCAACTGAACTGAACCGACCACGTTACCTCCTGCCCGGTGTTTCCACTGATCTCATTCTGGCACACCTGAATGCCACTACTGGGCATAATGCCAGCCTTCCCTGTCACTGACCACAACCACATAGACTGGCAGCTTCATCAAACAGCACTTCTCACTCCACACCTCTCACTTTATTTCAAATAAATGTCCTTTCGGGTTAATCACCCATGAGTTTGTGTTTTGGCCCCATTCTTGTCTGCACAGATGTGAAACGCAATCTTAAAAATAATTAAATTGGTTAATGTCTGATCATCTATGCTGCATCTTAATGAACTTCAAGGTTCTCTGCCAACTCGGGAGCGTGGAATAACATTTAAAGACTATAAGGTGTTCTCCATCATTGCGTTCACTCTCTTAGTGGATTTATCTCTTTTCAAGTGACCTATAGTCCATCAGTAATGCTTAAATACCACCTCTAATGGGACAATTTTTAATGGTGTATAAACTGCAATGGCGCAATAAATTATGTAGGCCTATAGCTTTTTAATATGCCATTTATTTTTATTTATATATGCATTGCTATTGTAACTTTCCTGCAAAGGAATAGATTGTTTTTGTCATAATTTACTCACCCTCATGTCATTCCAAACCCCTATGACTTTCTTCAGTAGAAAATAAAAATAGCTGTTTTGAAGAAAGTGTCATAAAAGTAGTCATGATTTGTGCACTATTTTCCAAGTCTTCTTAAGCTATATGATCGTTTTGTGTAAGAAACAAACTGAAATTGAAGTCAGTCTTTGCTTAAAATGTTCGCTGGCACTGCAGCTCTAAAATCTCATTCAAACTTTGGCATTTACCTTTTCACGATCCCTCACAAGGCTGTGGGAATTAGTGGCATCCCCTGGTGTCGAGATGATGGTTGTTCTTTTCTTTCTGTCAGTCTTTTTTGAACAACCACAATAAAACATTTGAGATGTTTTCCTAAAGACTGTATGCTTGTGGAAGTCTTGAGAAATAATTTACAACACTAAATAGTCTCATAAGTATTTTTAAATCATGAGGGCCTTCATCTCAACAACCCCTGAATGCCAAGACCCATTTGGACTATTTTAACTATTGGAGCATCTAACCGCGCATCTCATGGTAACGCTTTTGGTTTATTATAAGCTGCCACCGAGCAATTTAATATTAACAGTTGTCAGTACCTTTTAATATGACACTGATAAGCTATACTCTTGCTGCAAAAGTGTAACCGGCTATGTTCTTGTGTGCTGTGCAAAATTTGGATATGTTCTTGTCTGTTGTGTGCAAAGGGACCTGGTAGTTACAAGACTGGCATACATTTGATTGATATTGTAGCATGTTTAAAGATTATGTGCGAGTGTTATGCATGCACTGATAATATAATGCACTAAGTTCGATTGTGCGTTCGTGTTGGATGATAATGGGAAAGCCCAGTGCCAGTCCTCCCAATATGCAATATACGCAATTTGCGTAGGGCCCCCGATCTGCCAGGGGGCCCCCACGTTAAAAGCAGCCGAGTACTGGTATGTTGCCATGCACACAGCAGAGCTCCTTGATGCAAACATAACCATAATGGTAAAATAACATGCAAATATAAATGTCAAATGTAGAGGAGGGGGTTGGGGGGATATTATAATTATTATAATTATGTGTTTTTTTTTGTTTTTTTTTTTGTGCTAGTTAACAATATACGTAATATAGGCATGGCTAAAAACGTACACAGAGTGAAAATATGAGCAATTAATCTGGAAAATAACCAAACCATCCTATCTGCAAAGATGTCTGCTCTCTAAGAGGTATGTGTTTATTCTTTACATTTGTTTACAAATATATATATATATATATATATATATATATATATATATATATATATATATATATATATATATATATACAGGTGCATCTCAATAAATTAGAATGTCGTGGAAAAGTTCATTTATTTCAGTAATTCAACTCAAATTGTGAAACTCGTGTATTAAATAAATTCAATGCACACAGACTGAAGTAGTTTAAGTCTTTGGTTCTTTTAATTGTGATGATTTTGGCTCACATTTAACAAAAACCCACCAATTCACTATCTCAACAAATTAGAATATGGTGACATGCCAATCAGCTAATCAACTCAAAACACCTGCAAAGGTTTCCTGAGCCTTCAAAATGGTCTCTCAGTTTGGTTCACTAGGCTACACAATCATGGGGAAGACTGCTGATCCGACAGTTGTCCAGAAGACAATCATTGACACCCTTCACAAGGAGGGTAAGCCACAAACATTCATTGCCAAAGAAGCTGGCTGTTCACAGAGTGCTGTATCCAAGCATGTTAACAGAAAGTTGAGTGGAAGGAAAAAGTGTGGAAGAAAAAGATGCACAACCAACCGAGAGAACCGCAGCCTTATGAGGATTGTCAAGCAAAATCGATTCAAGAATTTGGGTGAACTTCACAAGGAATGGACTGAGGCTGGGGTCAAGGCATCAAGAGCCACCACACACAGACATGTCAAGGAATTTGGCTACAGTTGTCGTATTCCTCTTGTTAAGGCACTCCTGAACCACAGACAACGTCAGAGGCGTCTTACCTGGGCTAAGGAGAAGAAGAACTGGACTGTTGCCCAGTGTTCCAAAGTCCTCTTTTCAGATGAGAGCAAGTTTTGTATTTCATTTGGAAACCAAGGTCCTAGAGTCTGGAGGAAGGGTGGAGAAGCTCATAGCCCAAGTTGCTTGAAGTTCAGTGTTAAGTTTCCACAGTCTGTGATGATTTGAGGTGCAATGTCATCTGCTGGTGTTGGTCCATTGTGTTTTTTGAAAACCAAAGTCACTGCACCCATTTACCAAGAAATTTTGGAGCACTTCATGCTTCCTTCTGCTGACCAGCTTTTTAAAGATGCTGATTTCATTTTCCAGCAGGATTTGGCACCTGCCCACACTGCCAAAAGCACCAAAAGTTGGTTAAATGACCATGGTGTTGGTGTGCTTGACTGGCCAGCAAACTCACCAGACCTGAACCCCATAGAGAATCTATGGCGTATTGTCAAGAGGAAAATGAGAAACAAGAGACCAAAAAATGCAGATGAGCTGAAGGTCACTGTCAAAGAAACCTGGGCTTCCATACCACCTCGGCAGTGCCACAAACTGATCACCTCCATGCCACGCCGAATTGAGGCAGTAATTAAAGCAAAAGGAGCCCCTACCAAGTATTGAGTACATATACAGTAAATGAACATACTTTCCAGAAGGCCAACAATTCACTAAAAATGTTTTTTTTTATTGGTCTTATGATGTGTTCTAATTTTTTGAGATAGTGAATTGGTGGGTTTTTGTTAAATGTGAGCCAAAATCATCACAATTAAAAGAACCAAAGACTTAAACTACTTCAGTCTGTGTGCATTGAATTTATTTAATACACGAGTTTCACAATTTGAGTTGAATTACTGAAATAAATGAACTTTTCCACGACATTCTAATTTATTGAGATGCACCTGTATATATATATATCGAAGTGTTTTGTTTATAGGCCCTATTTAAAATATGTACTTTTATTTATAAATAATTATACATTGTACATTGCTGTAGTTAACTTATTTTCCCTGATGTTTTAACTTTTATTCACTTTTGCACACATTCTGGCCAATTTTCATGATTTCGCCTAGGGCCCCACAAACCCACTGGCTGGCCCTGTTGTCAGGACTTCTCATCACAGCATGCTAAAACACAACATGTTTCATAATGTAATAAAGAAATGTACACACCAGTTCAATCATGCAAGTTCTGCTGAATAGGCCATGTCATGTTAATGCTTCAGTAGACTATATCCATTAGAACTTTAAGTTCAAAGTGTGCACATTTAAATAAATATTCTCATATGTTTACTTAGATTTTTTTTGAGAAAAAATGTCTTTCACATTTCCTGGCAGGTTGGTCCGGCCGCGAAACGGGGCCAAATGGATGGCGATAACCTGAAACGGGCCGCGGCGTAATGCCTAACGTGCCGCGACTTGCTGTAGAGGGCCGCAAAACAGCGGCGTGATATGCCAAAGGGGGCTGCAATATGCAGAAAAGGACAGCGACAAAGTCTATTTGTCTGTGCCATGTACACGCAAAAATGCACCTCCCACTACAGCACCCCCAAAATAAATCATCTTCCCACGGCCCTGATCCCTCATGTGAAAAAAAAAAAAAAAACATGCAAAAAAACAATGCTGCTCAGCTTCACTGACGTAAAACACAACACATTGTGTCTTCACTTTAGAGGTCGACCAATTTATCATTTTGGCCTATTAATTGTTGCTGATAGCCAGGCCCGGACTGGCCATCGGGAGCGGTGGGCAAACTCCCGGTGGCCTGGGGATTGATTTGGCCCGCTGCCACACTTGATTTTATTTACCATATTTATTTACTTATTCATTATTATTTTATATTATTGCCACCCAAGTGATTTCTGAATTTGGCATTCAATATAAAATCGATAAAATCATGAATCCGCTGGTCTTGACTAATCTGTGCCACCCCAAAAATTGGTCATACCATTGACAGACCATTAACACATTCATTCAGTGCATGGACAGAGCTCAGCTAACATAAGTGTCTAAAATGCTTGTACACAGATAAATTGAACGATAAAGTTTACCCTCTTTAACTTAATGCTGTCTATCCTAATGTATGAAGCATGCTGTCTGCTGAAATAATGAGAAATAACCAAAAAATTAACCGAAATGAGAGAGTGCGATACCTGTCAATCAGACGAGCGGAAGTTGCGTTTGTTACTTTAGCAACAATAGGCTGTGGGCGTGTTTTCTCTCAGAATCATCATTGACGGTAGAAAGAAAAAGAAACAAAATTGTAGTGTTTTATTTTAAATGGAAATCAGATAAATGCTCTCACGTCATATAGAATAAAATTAAGAATAATGAATAAATAAAATCAATTCATGTTTCTTTTTTAAATATTCTAATGGTAGTGTTGTAAAAGAACCTTAGTCACAAAAGCACTGTTTGATCCATGTATATGATAGCAAATTATCGCAAAATGGAGTGAAATTTACAACAAATAAATAAATCCTTCCTTTTATACTACTGAGATTTCAATCACAGATGAAGACACAATGAGTCAGAGATTGAGAACAAAGAGGACGGGTATTTACTATTCAGTGTACAAAAGTTTAGGGGTCGTTGAGAATGTGCATGAAAATATTTACATCTAGGTAAAATATTCATCCGTATTTAACCATTTAACCATACGATTTTTAATCATTTTTAACCTCACTTTAATGCATATACGTAATTTTGATTAGATAATCAAGTGTTTTCTCTGAAGTAAAGGCATGCAAAAAAACATACCCCATCAGCACATACATCCCGTCTGTAACTTCTTGTTCAATAAAAAAACCAAAAATGTAATCTGGTGAAATATACTGGATATAACCCTTCATATATTCAGTATATATAGGCTATTGTATACAGTGTATGTACGTATATATATATATATATATATATATATATATATATATATATATATATATATATATATTAGTCTTGTGGATTACTTTTATGCTGCTTTTATGTCCTTTTTGGACCTTCAAAGGTCTGATCACCATTCACTTGCATTGTACTGACCTACAGAGCAGAAATATACTTCTAAAAATCTTTATTTGTTTTCTGCAGAAGAAAGTAAGCCATACATATCTGGAATAGGCATGAGGGTGAGTAAATGATGAGCAATTTTTAATTTTTGGGTGAACTATCCCTTTAGGGTGCTTTTTTCCCCCTTTTGGGCATGACAGCTCCTGGTCACTGTGCTGTATGCAATATATGGAAAAGAGCAGCATCAACATTCTGCTAAAATTCCACTTTTGTGTTCCACAAAGAAAGAAAGTGGGACATGCTTGGAACAACATTTAAAATTCAAACTGCATGATGAAATTATTAAAATTATTTACATTTAATAAGCCTCGCATGTTATATATCGGAGTTAAAAGTTACACTTTGAGAAATGCAGAGTGCATCAAGGACACTTGCCAATGCAAGCATCTCATCCATTCAGATCCTGTTTTTTTTATTTAGAAATGTTTTCCTCTGACTGTAAAACATCTCTAGAGCTACATATGTATGATTCTGTCCCTGTCCTGTGGCCTGCCTTCCTTTTATTATAATGAAAACAATCCAACTGTTTGCACTGACTCTACACTTTGTCCTAATGGAGGGAACCTGGAGTTTTCTCCACCAGCCTTCCCATCACAGTAATGGTGACTTCTGTTAAAGAGATCTTCCATGCAGCGAGAAAGCAGACAGCCACAAACCGATGCTCTGTACTCTCACCCATAAGGGCAGTGACCCAGGGGATGTGTAAAGTAACTACTGGGGTATTATTGCACAGCTATGGTTTGAGAAACTTAAATTACAGGACTTAAGTTCAGTAGAGAATAGAACAGGGCTCATGGAAGCATGTGACATTCATGGATGTCCTGCCCCTAAGAAATAAAAGGTTAGGTTGTTTACCCCTTTGACAAACCATAACTATATTATTACATTTTCAGAAGAAAATACAGCCTATTCTCATAAAATGAACATTACTATGACTACAGTTTTTGCAAACTGACTTTTACGTGCTGTGTTCTATGTTTCGTTGCAGTTTCCTGGTAAAATTAGAAGCAACACGAAATTATGTGGTTGCATCAGAAAAATTGGTTTTCATTTCGCATTTCGTTTTTGGACACTAACACACAGACACAGTTTAGGTGTTCGTTAAGAGTAAGGATGTCTGTTTTGTGTCTACCTCTCATTTGATTTTGGATCACTATTGGCTATGTGTAGGTTAAAGTTTTGGTTAGGGAGAAACGTTTCACTCACTTTTGGTGCCCCACGCTGGACATTTTGCTGGGAAGCTGCAGCCAAACATGTAATAAGGCACGTAATTTCATTTTGCATAAATTTTGCCACGGTCACATAATGTTCATGAGATCAGGCTGAGAAAATGTGAGTGATGTTTGTCCATGCAAAACTCACAGCTCACAATACTAGGGTGTTGTCGGTGTTTGCCAGAGCCTCATTAATCCTGGTTTACACTTTGGAAGAAGCCAAACTTTTTTTTCTCCTTGACAAACTAAAGCACCCTAGGCAAATGAAGCCGCCATTTATACTATGCGCTAGGGCTTGGCGATATGGAAAACAAAATACAATCTTGATTTTTTTCGAACTTAAGGACGATTATGATTCTCGATTCGAATTTCCTACATTTAAAGGTATTTTTCAAAAAAGCAACTCCAACATGATTCAAATAACATGTTCCTTATTAGAATGCAAGGCAACCTGGTTAGAAAAATCAATGTTTTTTTTTTTTTTCATTATAGAAAACAAATGTGTGTAACATAAATGCACAAAAAAGTGCAACAAACAGAAAGTTGTAAACAGGGTAAAAGTAAGTTAATTAAAGTCTAATTTATTTAAAATAACACTGATGTTCAGAAATAATAGTATAAAATAAGAAAACCACAAAATTTGGGTATTATTTTTATCTAAATCAAGCCCATCTAGAAAGTTGTCTAGAAATCAATATCTAGAAATAGTCATGTTTATATAGAAAGTATTTTTAGTGTATCAATCAATTTGTATGTATAACGTCATGGTTACTTGTGTAACCTCCGTTCCCTGATGGAGGGAATGAGACGTTGTGTCGATGTAGTGACACTAGGGGTCACTCTTGGGAGCCAGAGACACCTCTGGTCTTTGATAAAAGGCCAATGAAATTTGGCGAGTGGTATTTGCATGCCACTCCCCAGGATATACGGGTATAAAAGGAGCTGGCGTGCAACCACTCATTCAGGTTTTATGCTGAGGAGCCGAGACAAGGTCCGGCCATTTAAGTGGGTAGTTCAGCGTTGTGACACGAGGGACACAATGTCTCATTCCCTCCATCGGGGAATGGAGGTTACACAAGTAACCATGACATTCCCTATCTGTAACTCACTCGACGTTGTGTTGATGTGGTGACACTAGGGGTCCCTATACGAAACACCGCAACTGACTGAACTGTGTTACCTGAACCGGCGGTGTGTGACAGGCAGACAACTGTATGCCTCGTAGCCAGTGCACCAGGCTGACACGTAACCTCCCCCAACATAGTTATGAGTGTCGAACGTCTCTTTGGGGACAAGTCGACTACCCAAAAGATAGAGACAGGCTAGCCCAGTCATGGCCTCTTTTCCCCTTCTTTTTTCCACTCCCTAAAAAAAGGGGGAATATCTGACTGGGCCGACCAGGTCTAGTCGGGGGGGTGTCCCTCCCACACCTCGCCCAGAGAGAGGGGGGGTATTTAAGTGGAAAATACGTCACATGGTCTTGCCGAACTATGTCGGATGTATGTCATGTGGAGAAGTCTCATGGTAGATCCTACCCAACGGGGGAGGAGTTACTACAAACATGGAGACTGTGGCAGAGGGGGCTCTGCCCAAGGAAGACGCAGTTTGCCAACAGGGAACGAATTAGCAGAAGATATACATTGCATGGGGTTACCTTACAGGGAACCTCCACATGTGGAGCACCTACCCCAGAACAGGGCTCTTAGTTAGCACATGTACTGGGCCAGCAGTTAGTCTCTCCGAAAACTCGACTGACACAGGGCTCGGAGGAAGTCAACCAGGGAACATAGTTTGTGAACACTACTGGGAATTAATGGCACACGTCTTCAGCTCAGAGGAGGTGAAAGGCGCTATGTGCAAGCGATACACCCAGCCGGCTATCCTGGGCTTATCTACTTGTATTACGTGCCACTACCCGGGATGAAACCGGTTCCACCCGGAGGTTGTAGAACCTCTGAAAGGTATTGGGTGTTGCTCAGCCCGCTGCTCTGCAAATGTCTGTTAGAGAGGCACCCCTGGCCAGGGCCCAGGAGGCCGCTACACCCCTGGTAGAATGGGCTCGTAGCCCTAACGGCATGATATGCCATAGCTATGGCGTAATAAGCCAGTGTGTGAACCTCTGCTTGGAGACAGCGCTTCCATTCCGCTGTGCACCAAAGCAGACAAAGAGCTGCTTAGAGATCCTAAAGCTCTGCGTGTGATCCAAATAGATGCATAAAGTGCGCACCGGACACAGCAACGACAGGGCTGGGTCTGCCTCCTCCTGTGGCAGCGCTCGCAGGTTCACCACCTAGTCCCTAAAAGGGGTCGTGGGAACCTTGGGCACATAGCCCGGTCGGGGTCTCAAGATCACGTGAGAGTAGCCCGGACCGAACTCCAGGCACATTTCGCTGACAAAGAAAGCTTGCAGGTCTCCTACCCTCTTGATGGAAGTGAGCGCAGTCAGAAGGGCAGTCTTCAAGGACAGTGCCTTAAGCTCAGCTGACTGCAAAGGCTCAAAGGGGGCTCTCTGTAGACCCTGAAGAACTACAGAGAGGTCCCATGAGGGAACGAGGCGCGGTCTGGAGGGGTTCAACCTCCTGGCGCCTCCCAGGAACCTGATGATCAGGCCGTGCTTCCCTAAGGACTTACCGTCCACTGTGTCGTGGTGTGCTGCTATAGCAGCAACGTACACCTTCAAGGAGGAAGGGGACAGCCGCCCTTCCAACGTCTCCTGCAGGAAGGAAAGGGTCGTGAGGTCCAAGAACCATGTCTGGGTGGGCCAGTAGGTTGACCTGCTCCTCGTCCTCCCTGACCTTGCACAGAGTCTGTGCAAGTAGTCTCACTGGGGGAAACACATATTTGCGCAGGCCAGGGGGCCAGCTGTGTGCCAGCGCGTCTATGCCGAGAGATGCCTCGGTCAGGGTGTACCAGAGTGGGCAGTGGGAGGATTCCTGGGAGGGGAACAGGTCTACCTGTGCCTGTCCGAATTGACTCCTGGACCACCTGAGGGTGGAGTCTACACTCTCCCCTGAGGGTAACCTGCCATGACAGCGCATCCGCTGCAGTGTTGAGGTCACCCGGGATGTGAGTGTCTCACAGCGACTTGAGGTGCTGCTGACTCCAGAGGAGGAGACGGCGGGCGAGTTGTGACATACAACGAGAGCACAGACTGCCTTGGCGGTTGACATATGCTACCGTTGCCATGTTGTCTGTCCGAACTAACACATGCTTGCCCTGGATCAACGGCCGGAACCTCCGCAGGGCGAGCAGAATTGCCAGCAACTCGAGGCAGTTGATGTGCCAACACAGCCGCGGGCCCGTCAATAAGCCGGCGGCTGCGTGCCCATTGCAAACAGCGCCCAAGCCCTTTTGGAGGTGTCTGTCATGACCACAACGCGCCTGGAGACCTGCTCTAGGGTAACGCCTGCCTGTAGAAATGTGAGGACGGTCCAAGGGCTGAAGAGGCGATGACAGACCGGCGTGATGACCACGCGATGTGTCCCGTGGTGCCATGCCCATCTCGGGACTCGAGTCTGAAGCCAGTGCTGAAGCAGTCTCATATGCATCAACCCGAGCAGGGTGGCCACCGCTGAGGATGCCATATGCCCCAGAAGCCTCTGAAAGAGTTTCAGTGGAACCACTGTTTTCTGTTTGAATGCCTTCAAACAGGTCAGCACCGACTGTGCATGCTCATTCGTGAGGCGCGCTGTCAATGAGACTGAGTCCAACTCCAAACTGAGAAAAGAGATGCTCTGAACCGGGAGGAGCTTGTTCTTTTCCCAGTTGACCCGAAGCCCTAATCGGCTGAGGTGCGAGAGCACCAAGTCCCTGTGTGCACACAACATGTCCCGAAAGTGAGCTAGGATTAGACAATCATCGGGATAGTTGAGAATGTGAATGCCCACCTCCCTTAACGAGGCAAGAGCTGCCTCTGCGACCTTTGTGAAGACGCGAAGGGACAAGCACAGACCAAAAGGGAGGACCTTGTACTGATACGCCCGACCCTCGAATGCAAACCGGAGGAAGGGTCTGTGTCGAGGTAGAATCAAGACGTGAAAGTACGTGTCCTTCAGGTCTACCACCGCGAACAAATCTTGATGCCGGACGCTCACCAGAATGCGTTTTTGCGTCAGCATCTTGAACGGGAGTCTGTGTAAAGCCCGGTTCAGTACTCGCAGGTCCAAGATTGGCCGCAACCCACCGCTTTTTTTGAGTACAATGAAGTAGGGGCTGTAAAACCCTTTCTTCATCTCGGCTGGAGGGACAGTTTCTATCGCACCCTTCCGTAGGAGGGTGGCGATCTCTGCGTGCAAGGTAGCAGCGTTTTTGTCCTTCACCAAGGTGAACTGGATACCGCTGAACCTAGGCAGACGCCTGGCAAACTGAATTGCGTAGCCGAGTCGGATGGTCCGGATCAGCCATCGCGATGTGTTGGAAAGCGCAAGCCACGCATCCAAGTTCCGCACGAGGGGGACCAAAGGGACAACCTCGTCGGACGTACCGGCAGGTGTGGCCTCGCGGCGGGGTGGAGCTCGAGGTGCCACACCATGTCGTGGCCGTGCTGAGTCTAGGGACATCGAAGCACTTACCTGGCTCCTTGTGACCACCCCTGGAACAGCCTGGGACAAGGGAGGAAGAGGCCTGTCCTCGCAATCCGTGGAGACTGTCACATCGGGGGCGGATCTGTGCCACAGCTGGTCGCGCAGGGGCGGGGAGACCGCTGCTGGAGCACCAATCCTGCAAGAGTAAAAAGGTGGACGGTGGTCGTGATGACAGGGAGCGTTTCTTACAAAAGCAAGCCACGACCGCAACGTTGCCATGGTCATGTTCTCGCAGTGAGAACATGAACCATCCACGAACGCTGTCTCTGTGTGGGTCGTGCCCAGACAAGAAAGACAGCGATCGTGACTGTCTGAAGTTGAGAGGTAACGACCGCAACCAGGAATAACACACAAACAGAAAGACATCTTTAAAAAGATGCGTTTTTAAAAAGACGTTCCGTGTGTGCCGCTCTTTTAGAGAAATATACTCTTTTAGGGAAATATACTCTCTTTTTTCTGCCGAAGCGTCCAGGGGCGTTCTCTGCAGTGCACCAATGTAGAGGAGGGAGAAGCCGCTGAAATGCGCCTTCAGATCCAGCAGAGGTGAATGAACAGTCAGCTCAGTAAACATCAACCGTTTGGCTCCGAAGAGAAAATCTGAATGAGTGGTTGCACGCCAGCTCCTTTTATACCCGTATATCCTGGGGAGTGGCATGCAAATACCACTCACCAATTTTCATTGGCCTTTTATCAAAGACCAGAGTTGTCTTGGGCTCCCAAGAGTGACTCCTAGTGTCACTACATCGACACAACGTCAAGTGAGTGACAGATAGGGAACCATAAACACCTGCAGATAGAGTCCATTTATCAGAAAAATGTCAGTGTAGTTGAAAACGCAAGAAGCAAAAAGCTCAGTTAAAAATAATGACGTCAGTCAGTGCTGTGAGTATGTGGAACCCTCTAGCGGTACACGCTGAGCAACAAAATGAAATTATATCGCTGTCTGTCAAAATTATCACGTCACTTGCTAATTGTTGACTATAAATGTGCAATCGGTCCTGCTCGACCCGCTGCGAATGGGATTCGAACCGGCGTCTCCGATGTGGGAGGTGGGCACGCTAACGAGGAGGCTAAATGCTACAGCCTCTAGTGTCAGTCGCTAGTGCGCCTCTTGAGGCCAGGGGAGTGAGGTTTACATGTTGCACAGCTACCTACCAGCACACTCACCCCCCTAAACCTCACTCCCATCCAGGTCACGGCACCACTGCAACCAGTCCTGTGCATCCCTCTCCGAATGGGGTTTGAACCAGTGTGGGAGGTGGGCGCGCTAACGAGGAGACTAAAGGCTACAGCCTCTAACGTCAGTCGCTAGAGCACCTCTTGAGGCAAGGGGAGTGAGGTTTACACACTGTACAGCTACCTACCAGCTGGCTACCATTACAAATGCAGTACATTTGAAACACGTCACAGAACAAAGCAATAATTAGTGATCTATCTGAATCATCATGGTAAAAGGAAATGTGGATGATTCTCCCATTTATAGTCTATCCATTATATGATTTGATATGAAGCGCACATAACTGTCATGTCACTGTTCTAACACCTTATAATGAACACATACATTTCTGTTGACATCTCAGAAAATGTAGCTTTATGCTTCATGACTTACACAACTTACACAGAACATATTTATTGTTTGATTAAGCCGGTGTAAACATGCATGATGGACAAAGTCTATGTACAATCACAATGTACAATCGTACTGGAAATATTACCAGCTTTTATATCATTCTCTGTGTTGTTACTCTATGTTACGTTACATTGTAGCGCACAGCCGTGCATATTTCCACACATGTTCAGTTTATCAGATTGAGGGCGGCATCAAGCCAAGTGCTGTGAACATTTGTTTTTTTCTCTTTTATATTCAGCCATTGATGGATTGACAGTGTATCTAACTATAGCATCTGCTAATATTTTATGCAAAACCTCGATTCCATGATTTTAAAAATAAAATCGTGTCAAAAACGTAAATTCAAATTAATCGGAAAAATCGCCCAGCTCTACTACGCATGACATTGTTTTAAAATGAGTTTGATTAGGGTGATGTCACAGTGTTTAATGTACTTTTCCAGCCACAAGTAAAGCCAATAATGCAGGTTTTTCTCTCTGTGGACCACCACTTTAAGCGCTGTGCCGATTCTTTGCTTTATTAAACTTGTCACGGCCCCTTTCACTTTTAAAAACTCAAATCTCTCTCCACTCATTTGTCGTGGCCGTGCTGTCTTTGTAGAGTTTGTGTTGCAAATCATGTAAAAAAGTATACTTCCACACAATCTCTGAGAGACAAGCTTCAAAAATATCAATTTTAATGACAGTAACCTAGGTAATAACTCTTCATCTGGCATGCGCAATTGTAAATAAAAAGTGTCGCATCCAAACCACATCCACGAATAGTTTTAACCAATCATCAATGCTCTTCGACCTGCCAAGTTCTCTTGGGTCAAGAATATCAGAGATGTGCACTAACAGGAGAATTCTCACCAAATGAACACCTTAGCAGAACAAAACATCACTGCATTTCGTCATCATTTGTAGGTGAACTAAGTGAAGCCTGTTGTCCAATAAGTATAAATTAGCCTTTATGCTGTTGCTAAGGTGTTATGAATGGGGTTTAATGCATTGCTATATGGTTGCTAGGGTGTTTCTAGGTGGTTGCTAGGGTGAGATATGGACTGTTATTGTGCGTTCACATATTGCAAGAGTTACTGTGATTACTGATTCACCTCTATATGTTCTTGCAAAATGCTCCAGGTAACACTAATTCTAATACAATGTTATATCAAAAAGAAATACATGTTAACTACCTTTAATTGTTGATTTAACTGTTGATTTTGTCACTGTTGATGAATATCTTGTAATTGTAAACTATTTTAATAGTAATTGTAAAAAAGTTCTACAAAGACGTGAATGGTTTTTACACGTAGGAGTCTTGTAGTTACTGTAATTCCAACATTACTTGAATGCATCGTTAGATATAGATCGGGGCCATCCTTCAATGCAAGTCTAGGATAAGTTACATGCCAAAATTTACTACTTTGGTTTAGGGGTTTGTTCAAATTCACAACCATAAATACTGACAGTAGTAGGTATTAGTGATGCTTGCCTTAGCAAACACCACTAATACATATTGCAACCTTATAAAAAACAAAATACCTTATTAACTATAAAAGATGTACAAGCTGTCAGAATACATAAGCATCTTTTCATGTTTTGTCATTTAATCTGCAGTCAGAGTTTCAACCCTTTTCACTCCACTTTGCTGGTCTATGAAATATAGTGCAGCTCTGTTTGTTTTCTTGTAGTGGGTTACATCATGGTGCTCACAGCATCATTACTGTCTCGCATATCATTAAATTATGACATAATATGTTATGTGTGAGATAACACTATATCTCACCATCTATTTTTGAATTATGAGACTGCAAAAAAAAAAGACAAAGTCTTGCAAACTCTGCTTTTCCAGTTAATGTGTGTGATATAATTAAAGAAAATGTTCACCCTAGAATTAATATTCTTTCATCATTTATTATGTACATATAAGTGTTCTGAAGCATTACAATAGATTTTTGAGGAACATCGTAGAATAGAGGTTATTTACTGAAAATCTACCCCTCCACCGTAGCTGTAAAATTTTAACTAATATTCAAACCGTATATTCAAACTTCATGCACAACATGATCAGTTACAACACAACAGTGACATCAAACATACAGTAGCACATACCACTTTTGAATATACTCATGCATAAATTACACTGGGGAGCAGGATAACTATAATATATATATATATATATATATATATATATATATATATATATATATATATATATATATATATACTCACTGAGCACTTTATTAGGAACACTATATGAATACTGGGTAGGGCCTCCCTTTGCTCTCAAAACAGCCTCAATTCTTCATGGCAAGGATTCCACAAGATGTTGGAAACATTCCTTTGATATTCTGGTACATGTTGACATGATTGCATCACACAATTTCTGAAGATTTGTCAGCTGAACATTCATGCTGCGAATCTACAACATCCTAAAGGTGTTATATTGGGTCAGTTTGAGATGACTTTTACTTTGTGACATGCTGGAAGTAGCCATTAGAAGATGGGTAAACTGTGGCAATGAAGGGATGCACATGGTCAGCAACAATACTCAAATAGGTTGTGGCATTCAAGTGAGTGTGCCAAGAAAACATTTCCCACACCATTACACACCGCCACCAGCCTGGACTGTTGACACAAGGCAGGTTGGGTCCATGGATTCATGCTGTTGGCACCAAATTTTGACCCTACCATCTGTGTGCCTCAGCAGAAATCGACATTCATCAGACAAGGCTATGTTTTTTATCAGTCTTTAATTGTCTAGTTTTGGTGATCCTTTGCCCACTGCAGCCTCAGCTTTCTGTTCTTGGCTGACAGAAGTGGAACCCAACATGGTCTTCTGCTGTTGTAGCCCATCCGCCTCAAGGTTCGAAATGTTGTGCATTCTGAGATGATGTTCTGCTCACTACAAATGTATAGAGGGGTTATCTGAGCTACCATAGCCTTTCTGTCAGCTCGAACCAGTCTGGACATTCTCCGTTGACCTCTCTCATCCACAAGGCGTTTCCATCCACAGGACTGTCACTTACTGGATGTTTTTTTGTTTTTGGCACCATTCTGAGTAATCTCTAGAAACTGTTGTGTGTGAAAATCCCAAGAGATCAGCAGTTACAGAAATACTCAAACCAGCCTCTCTGGCACAAACAATCATGCCACAGTCTAAATTACTGCGATCGCATTTTCTCATACTGATGGTTGATGTGAACATGAGTCATATAGACTGGTTTTATGTAGACTAGTATTACTAATTTTATTTACATATAGACTAGTTTTTAGCTTTATGGTGCTTTTTTGAAGTTATTTGGTGTCTGATATATCATGTATTCATAAACATTAAAACAGAAAGACATAGAACTAGAAATAATTGTCGTATTTAGTATTTTTTCTTGTTTTCCAGCAAAATTATCTAAACAACCATACTTGAGAAGGAACATAACATAAAATATTAAGTTTTGTTTTTAGAGACATCTAACAAAATGTTGAGGCTTATGTTAAAAAAAAAAAAAAGAAAACACCTAGGGGCGAAAATATATATATATATATTCTTTTTTTTTTTTTTTTTTTTTCTTTCCCCATTGGCATATGCATTTTTTTTTCTTGTTTCATTTTTTATGAAAAACAGATTTATGTTGTTAAGTCTGTTTCTCAAGTAAATGGCTAAATATAAAAAATATGAGATTTCTTCTGATTTCAAAGTTCTTCTGATTTCATCTAAATTATTTAAGAGAACTCTACCAAACAAAAAGAAAGGGGGGTTTATTTATTATCTGTCAACTACAGATCTCTCTTGCCACAGACTGTGTCTCCATGTGAAGTTTAACCGATTATAAACATGTGAATAATTCAGCATCTGCTTCCCATCAGATTTTACTCATTGTCTCTCTGCTCTCTCTTCTCAAGGCATTTATATTAAAATGCTTAGCATGCTTGCCACACACTCAACATGAACTTCTCCCATTTCAATTATGCACATATTAATACAAGCCTTTGCTGTTTGATTGGCTGATTAAGCTCTCGTGTTTTTGTGTTTTGCGACAAATATTATGTGGGCGGCTGAGTTGACATCTTAAGTCAGGTTTCATCTGAACATTCATTGGGACAAGTCATCGCTGTGTTATTATTATCCGAAATTTCAGCTTCCCCAACTAGATCTATGCTCAAAAAACTGAATGAAAACAATATCAAGAGATATTCATTCGCAAAACCTTGCAATGACCTTCAGCTTCCTAAGTATTCAAACAACACTTTCACTTATCAAATTATTAAATAATGTGGATAAATGGTGTCGCTGTGATCATGTAATTGAAACCCCAATCAACAGATATCAAGGACACACTATAGCTATCCTTCAATTCCGATTTTTACAATGTTTAATAAAAAAAAAAAAAATGCAACCTTGATGGACGGATTGGAACCGAAATTGGATGTGAGGCCTAATAAAAGGTAAAAATGGTTCTTGGCAGTATACAAAGGAACGTTTGAGGAATTACATTTTAGTTCAAGGAAAACAGGCTGATAGAGGCCAGGTTATGACTGCTTTGAAACCAAGGCACTCTGCCTGGAGGAAACAGGAAATGAAGCCACCCTCGAGAAGAACTGTGAAAATATAGACTGCCTTTGATCATGTAATGCAAAGAAATAGAAATGAATGCAGAAAATCTAGGATATACTGTTTGTTTTTATTCACACCAAAGAAATCTCCCTTGGAATAATGTCAAGTCAAGAAATTTCACTTTTTAGATGCGTGGATCACCAACAACTTTGGAGTTCCTGAGTAAAAGAGAAGCTTGGCGCAGATGCAATGAACCGTAGAGATGAACTGCCTAACAAAATCTATCATCCTTCTCCCTAACTGAATTAATATTCTCAGAGTTGCAAAATAACAATGTCAAGACGCCCATATTTGAATTAATCGCAGCAAAAGCAGATCCTGGATTCCCTCACAAATTGTTCGGCAGTGTCTAGACGTTGTGCTCTGAGCTGTGCTGTTAGGGGAAAACGTTGAATGTACTCCAAACGTGTGAGAATTTTAATGAGCACAGCGCCATGCAACACTGACATTAAGTATGGTGCATTTCACCCTATGGTCTCATCCTACAGAATGATCCAAGACAAGCTGCTTTAATGCTGAGAATTTCTTTGTTTATCTAAATAGGGTTAGAGACTTTTGAATCAGTGTACTCCTGTAAATTTAATCAACAAGATATATGCTAGGAAATAATTTACAGTATTGCACACAAATATTGGAATGTAATTTTACAAACAATGAAGCCATGCGGCATCTGTAAACAAATGATGCTAGAGCTTTTCGGTCTGTGTACAGTATGTAAGTGTTGGGAAGTTGTAAATGAAGTAGTTCTTTTTTTTTACTATAAGTCTCCCCTTTAACTTTCATTTCAACATGATGATTCTTTTGTTTTTTGGCAATTCAAATTATTTGTACATATCGCTGCCTACTGGTCGGGTCTGGTCAAAGGTGGAGATTTAAAATAAAAAAGGACTTAAACATTGATCTGTTTCTCTCCCACTCAAGTCATACACATCTGGGATGGCATGAGGGTGAGTAAATGATAAAATAATTTTCATTTTTGGGTGAACTCTTCCTTTTAAGTAAACTAGTGTGACAGCAGCTCAGCTATTTTCACAATAGTGCAGTTTTTCCATTAACAAGCAACATTTCCCAACAAGTAGCACTGTATGGTCATAAAGATGCAACATTTGCCACATTATATTGCGAACGCAGCATTGGAGGCGAGAGAGTAATCAAACACACTCACCTAAACTCTCTCTCTCTCTCTCTCTCTCTCTCTCTCTCTCTCTCTCTCTCTCTCTCTTAAAAAAACCATATCATTTAAGTGAATCAGTGTGTCTGGACAGTACATGTAAATGAACCAGTTAAAATAAACGATTGCCCTATAATTAGTGTTGGGAACTCAGATTCATGTTAGTGAGTCAGTTCTTTTGGATGATTTGTGTAAATGAACTAGTTCAATTATTGATTCACTGATTCACTAGAGCCCCGCACAGCCTTAAAGAGACTTTGCCTTTTCTAGCGTTTTCTAGTTTTAGTAACCATGGTTAATTTTGTAGTTACTTTGGTTTAGCTACATAAATCATAGTTAAACTATGGTTACTGTAGTAAAACCATGTTAATTTTTTGTGAGGGAATGTCACCCTATCAAATATATAACTGTCAGGTGATATTATTGTATTCTGCAATCAGAACTTCTGATTCCAAAAATAAATAATATCATTCAATTGTTACATGTCAAAAAATATTTTCTTCTTTAAATACAGTAGCTTCAATGTTAGTAGCTTGTAGTGTAGCTAGCTTTTTTTAAAGAGTAGCTTGATTGTAGTTTAACTACTTTCAGTTATGAGTAGCTTGTAGCCTGGTAAATCTACTTTCATTAGTTTCCCCAACACTAGTGTACGTTTAATTTTCCATTTAAAAAAAGAATAAAGGGAACGGGCTGGTTGTTTGTTTTGTTTTTTTATTTATTTATTTATTTTTTGTTATTTATATATATATATATATATATATATATATATATATATAGATAGATAGATAGATAGATAGATAAAGGGAAAAAACTTGCAAGAATTCAGCATGATTTCTTTTTCATCAGTAGAAAATGAGTTTACAGCTTGAATTTTTGATTCACATATTTAGGTGGCCCTGAAATGCCCCATTTTTCTGATTGGTCAACACTGATATTTGAACCCTTCTGATTGGTGAATTTAATGTCAGTATTTACACATACACATTTGCCCAATAATAAAAGTGCAAGAGACTGTAACACATACTGTAACATTGCTGTATTATATGCCACAAATCAAATATTCAAGCCATTTTCTACTCATAAAAAATACAATCAAGATGAATTCTTGTTTTTTTCATTCTCAAACATGGCAAAAATGTGTTCCACTTTACATCTTGTTAAATAGAAAATAGCCAAACACTTTTTTAGAACTAACTTCACTTTTCTGAGCCATTTTGCAATTACTTTAGTGACAAGGTGATTTTTAGTGGATGTATGAAGCAATTTTGTAAAGAAGTGTGTTCTGCTATCTTATTGGAGCATTTGTGTCACTTCGTCCAATAAAGTGTTATATATTGCTATGATATTCATACGTTTTTAAGTGTGGCTTCAGTTTCCAAGTATAGTAATTTTTGGGGCAACTGTTATCACAGACAGTTAATGAGGTTAGATGATTCCAAATGCAGAGAATCAGGCAAGAACTGAAGTACTCAAAACAGAGAAGATAAACTGAAAACTTTTACTACAGTCACTTCTTCAAGACAAAGAAAAAACAAAAGCTCTTCAAGGAGAGCAAACAATATAGTTCTCCTTTCAGCAAAACACTTTATAGGGAACAAACAAAGTTCCTAGCACAAAGACATGAAAACAAAACTCAAGCATCAAATGGGAGTTTTATATGGATGCTTCTAATAGATGAGACAAAGACAAAGACAAGGAAAGAACTGCAATTGGCTAAAATTTAAGGAGCAAATTAAGGAGTCCAACTAGGTAATAATGTGCCTCAGGTGAAAGGGATCCTCCATTGGAAAGGAGTTACTTCCTAGAATCAATCTAGGTGGGATGGTGCCCCCTGGTGACTTGGATGACTTGTGATCCCCCTCCTCTACAGCCAACTCCAGGTGGCCCAGGTGGTCAGCATGAGCATGGTGGAAAGCATGTATAAGGTCCTTATCCAGAATGTGACAAACAGGAGCACTCTTCTGGGCCATATCCCTCCCAGTCAACAAGATACTGCAGCCCTCTCCCAACCCTTCTGGAATCCACCAGTCTTTTGACTGTATACGCCAAGCCCCAAGCTATGACATGAGGAGGAGGGGGAGGAGGAATAGGAGCAGAGAAAGGAGAGGTAAGTACAGGTTTCAGTAATAAGATGTGAAAAACAGGATTGATTTTCATTGTTCTTGGAAGTTGCAGTAAGTAGGTTACAGGATTGATCCTCTGCACAATGCAAAAAAGGTCCTATTAAGTGTAGTGCCAATTTTCTAGAGTCCACTTGTAAAGGTAAGTCTTTAGAAGACAGCCAGACTCTCTGCCCAGGTCTGAACCCTGGAAGAGGTCTCCTCCATCTATTTGCTTCTCTATATGATGAGCTGTAGAACTGATAAGCATAGCCTGAGCCCATCACAATGCCCTCCGGCAACATGCAACAAAAGCTCCGTTGGCAGAAGAATAGTGGAGGTTTAAATTCAAATTGGCATTCAAAGGAAGACATACCAATAGAAGAGTTCCGGAGTGTGTTGTAAGACAGTTCGGCCCAAAGCAGGATATCATTCCAGGTGATTGGATTGGAGGAAACAAAGAATCTCAGGTATTTCTCCAGGTCTTGATTGACTCTTTCTGTTTGGCCATTCGATTGGGGGTGATACCCTGGGGAGAGACTGACAGAAACATCAAGAAGGGACCAGAAGGCTTTCCAAACACAAGAGGCAAACTGGGGTCCTCTATCATTAACAATATCACAAGGCATCCCATGAACCCTCTACATGCTGGAGAACCAAATTGGCAGTCTCTTTAGCAGAAGGTTACTTCTGCAGTGTGACTAAATGTTCTGCCTTGGAGAACTGATCTACTATCATCATGATGACACTATTGCCATTTAAGGAAGGTAAACCCATGATAAAATCCATAGAATACAGGTATGTCACCAAGGACAACTGGGAATGGACAGAGGTAGAAACAAACCAGCACGAGGTTTATTTAAGAACTTGCTCTGAGCACAAACAGGGCAGGCATTTACAAAGGAACGGACATCACTTGCCATACCTTGCCACCAAATGCGACGTTGGAGAATTCCAGGGTGCGATTAACTCCAGCGTGACCAGCCAGGCATGAGGAATGACCCCACTGCAATACACAAAACCTAACAGGTTCTGGAACAACTAAGTGTTTTGTTAGGAACTCTCTCTGTTTGCAAGGCTTGAATAACCATGTCTTCAATGTTAAACTTAACAGGGGCAACAATACAAGAGCCAGGCAGGATAGACTCAGGTTGAGAGTCTGCATCAGAGAAGTCAAATTGTCGGGACAGAGCATCAGTTTTTGTGATCTTAGAGCCAGGGTTATAGGCAATAGTAAAGTTAAAGCGACTGAAAAAGTGCCAATCTAGCTTGTTGAGGATTCAGATGTTTTGCTTCTCTGACATAGGACAGATTTTTGTGATCCGTCCAAACCATAAATGGGTGTTCAGCCCCTTCAAGCCAATGACGCCACTCTTCTAGTGCAAGCTTAACAGCCAGGAATTCTCGATTGCCCACATCATAGTTGCACTCAGCCGTTGACAGATGTCTTGGAAAAAAAAGCACATGGGTGAAGTATAACATCCCTCTCTGATCTCTGGGAAAGAACTGCTCCCACACCAGCATCAGAGGCATCTACTTCCACAACAAAAGGGAGAGAGGGATCAGGATGACAGAGAACAGGATCAGAAGAAAAACATGCCTTCAGAGATTCAAAAGCAATTTGAGCCTCAGGGGTCCACCTGATCCGAGATGGCTTTCCCTTGATTAGGGCATTGAGTGGAGCAGATTCTGCGCTAAAATTTTGAATGAAGCACCTATAATAGTGAAAAAAACCCTAAGAACCATTGTAGTTCCTTTAGGGTGGTGGGTTGGGTCCATTCATTGACTGCTTGCACCATTCCCTGGTCCATATCAATGCCTTTAGATGAGCTTAGAAGCTTTGGGCACATGAAACTCACACTTCTCCCATTTAATGAACAGTCCATTTTCATAGTCTCTTGAGTACCTCCCGGAAAATGTTCCTCCTTAGTGCGGGAAAAGACCAGGATGACGTCTAGGTAGACAAACACAAAAACGGTCAAGTATATCTCTCAAGACATCATTTACAAAAGTCTTGAAGGCAGCTGGTGCATTTGCCAATCCAAACAGCATGACTACTAGGTATTCATAGTGCCCATTTGGAGTGATGAAAGCGGTCTTCCACTCATCCCCCTCTCGAATGTGTACCAAAATATAAGCGCTGCACAGATCAAGCTTAGTGAAAATAGTGGTACCACGCAAGTGCTTAAAGGCTGTGGACATGAGAGGAAGGGGATAGCAATTTTTAACAGTAATCTTGTTCAGTCCCCAATAATTAATAGATGGCCGAAGCCCACCATTTTTCTTTCCAAAAAAAAAAAAAAAAGAAAAAGAAAAAAAAAAACAGGACCTGCTGGCGAAGAGGAAGGATGAATAAATCCAGACTTGAGAGCTTCTGTAATGTATTCCTCCATAACTAATATTTATGGTACAGAAAGGGGATACAGTCTACCACGTGGAGGCATGGCACCAGGGAACAGTTCTATTGCACAATCATAAGAGCAATGTGCTGGTAGAACAGAGGCACATTGCTTACTGAAGTCCTCGCTCAAGTCACGGTATTCCCTGGGCAAAGTGAGACAATCAGCAAAGGATTCTGAAGTCTGAGATGTACTATGTTCAGTGATTACAGAGGCCTCCTCACTCTGAACCTTAGCTTGTCATTGTGTTCCCTCTAGGCACGAGTTACAGGCAGGACCCCATTGAAGCAGAGAACCCAAAGACCAGGAGAACTGAGGATCATGTCTATAAAGCCAGGGATAGCCCAGAATTAAAAGGTCGAGAGGGGACTCAAGCAAATGGAATCAGATGCTTTCCCTGTCTGAAACCCCTGGCATAAATCCAAAAGTCTCCTAGCAGCCTCTCGTCCAGAAACAGGGTGATCAAAAACTTGACAAAGTGCCTCCGTGAAGGTCTGTAAACTCTCACATGTACGAGATTGCTGTTCCCAAAGTGCTGTGGCCCAATCCATTGCATGGCCAGACAGCAGATAAATTATATAGGCTACCTTAGATCTGTCCTAAATGAGGAAGGTTATAGCTGAAACACCAAGGAACACTGTATCAGGAATGCTTTACATTTCCCTGGATGCCCTTCATAATGGGGCAGAGCAGGGATCTTGGGTTCTGTGGTAGTGACGACAGGGGGCTCCACCACCACAGGTGGCACTGTAGGTTCTGTTGATGGAGTAGGTGGAACTTGGCCAAGGGAAGCTGAAATGTGTTGTAGTTGATTTTGATGGGCACCAAGCAGCGCCCCCTGGCTATTAAGAGCATTCCAAATATGATCAGCTTCAGCAGAACTCATGGGGGTCTCAGACATCTGTTGGGGCTCTGCTAGATTTATGTTACTGGCTGAGTTTTGATGTCACAGATAGTTAATAAGGTTAGATGAATCCAAATGCAGATAATCAGGCAAGAACTGAAGTACTCAAAACAGTGAAGATAAATTGAAAACTTTTACTGGGGTCACTTCTTCAAGACAAAGAAAAAATAAAAGCTCTTCAAGCAGAGCAAACAATATAGTTCTCTTTCCAGCAAAAGACTTTACAGAGAACAAACAAGGTTCCTAACACAAAGACATGAAAACAAAACTCAGCAACCTGGCAAGCAATAAAATAGGGATTTATATGGTAGCTTCTAATAGATGAGACTAATACAAAGACAAGGAAAGAACTGCAATTGGTGCAAATTAAGGAGTTCAACAAGGTAATAATGAGCCTCAGGTGAAAGGGATCCTCCATTGGAATGGAGTTAGTTCCTAGAATCAATCTAGGTGGTATGGTGCCCCCTGATGACTTGGATGCTTCCATCCTGGCCTTTTCCAACACTCCTCAGTTGATTCAACATGAATCAGTTTCCTCTGTCCTGCAGTAACACAGGTGGTGCCCTGTTATTCTTCCAAATATCTGAGCAGAGATATCATAAAAAAATAAATAAATAAAAAAAATCAAGTCAATTAGAAAAAATCCTCTGCGCTGCACCCGCCCCCTTATGTTACCACTCGTTGATTTAGCTGAGAGGCAGTCATGTGTGTTAAGAGCTAGATAAGGTCACTGAACTTAATCCTACTAGTGAATTTAATTTCAGCTTGCACTTTTAAATTAAATCATGATAAGACTGATTCTTAAGGGATCTTTGAGGAAAGAGCTGTGCCAATGGTTCATCCGATCGGACAGGCTCATCACAGGGACAGAGAAACACCCAGAGCGCCATGTAGACTCTGGCCTCAACAGATGTCAAATGAATTACATAACATAGAAGTCTTTGTGGTTTAATGGAGACATATAATGGAAAATAGGATTTTGCTTGCTCTTTTGATGTAAAGCTCAATGTACTCTATAGGCATACTCTAATGTGCGTAATGCAAGGCTCCCTTCCCTGTCCTCCAAGATCTTTAATGGTAAACTTCTGTCCTGGGAAATAAAAAATAGTAATACAAAATAATAACAGAAGAAATCTAACAAAATTATGAGTATTTAGTAAATGAGTAAATAAATAAAAATAACAGTTAACAGTGTAAGTGAATTTCAGAGAAAAAAAAAAAAAAATCTGTTAAAGTGCAGAATATTGAGAATAATACAATATTAATTCATTGAGGTTGATTCTTTGCTGTTTTAAACAGTGCAAAGTTTGTACTATCTGATGCATATCCTGATACATATTAATGTATATCGAAGGTTTTTTGTAAGAGAGTAACTGTGTGGCAAAGTCTGGCTGTTAATAAATATTAAATCCATTCTGCAAAAAGCATGCATTACAACTTTTAATTGCAAGTTGCTTTGGCTTTATATGAAATAAATAGTCAGGTTGAAAGGAATATATTGCAACTGAAGTGTTCAAGCCTTAGGGCTTGTTCTTTTGCAATGCAAAAAGATGAAATTAAAAGGTAATAAAATGCCTCAGCGGTGAAATTAATTTCCAAGGGATATTCCCTCCTCATGGCGAGGTATGTGGGCAGATTTTGTAGCGAGAGCCCAAGGGTTTTAAATAACCCTGTATGTATGGAGTAGCCTACTTCTATACTGGAATATCCCAACTTTCTTACCTTCAAATAGAAGCTTTAATAGACTCTCCTACTCCCTGCATCACACGTTGTTTCAGAGGTTCCTTTTGAAATGGAGTCTGTCGAGAATAAAAGTTAGCCTTTTATTAAAACAGAAAGTGCATTATAAAGGGGGTGCCAATAGAGTAACTGTCACTTAAGTCACTAAGTTACAAAACCATTTTAATACACGTGTACACCTGAATGGCAGCAGATAGTTAAACATCGTTATCAGTTAAACTGAAAACTAAAACACTGTGTGCATGTAAGCAATGTTGTCTGTTTACAGCATTCAAATATGTGTCTTTTATTAAATTGTTGCTAATCAAGGTCAGTTGATTCCCATTGACAACTACAGTAGAAAAGATATTCATTCCAAGTTTAATGAGACTTCACATTGATTAGGAAACTCTCCTTGAAACTGTTGTGATACCACAAAAACAAAGAACATATGTGAATAAATGTGCATGCTTATCTCTTATACAATTTGCAATCTTAAAGATGCCAATTTTATAACTTTATTTTTTACAAACGTTAAACCACATATATTTTTTTTTTCCTGCAAAGAATAAACATGTTTCATTTAGCAGACACTTTTATTCAAAATTACTTACAAAAGAGTAAAAGCTTAAGCAATTTATCCTATGAGAGAAAACAACATAATTGGTACCACAATACCAAATATTAAGAGTGCATGGGCAGTAAAGTTTAAAGTAATAGCTCACCCCAAAATTTTGTTTTTTTTCATAATTTTCTTCAATGTTGTTCTATGCCAGTATTATTTGTCTTTCTTCCATGCCGTCAAATCTGATTTGAGAACTAAAGCAAGGAGAAAGATTTTCAGTGAATAACAACTTAAATTTTAGTCCGTATGTGACACAAAGCTATCATATGCCTTTAGAAGATGTGAAATATATAGTGCACAAGCCATATGTATGGGATCAAAATCCCATCAAACGTATTGCGGTCACGGATCCAAAAATAATAAGCATGAATCAAAATAATAAGCGTGAATCAAAAAATAATAAGCGCAGATAAAAATTAAATTATAAGCTCAAAAATAAATAAAAAGCGCAGATGAAAATAATAAACGCAGATCAAAATAATTAGTGCAGATCAAAAAATAACAAGCACAAATCAAAAATATATAAACATTTAAAATATGCTGTAAAAATTAAAAAAATATATATATATTACAAAATTAAAGCAAAGTCAAAAGAATTGCAAACAAAATCATATTTTCCTTGGTTATATTACAGATTTTTTGTGCTCATGACAATTTTGATCATATTTTCATTTTTTTTTTTTTTTTTTTTTTTTTGTATGCTTACGCTGTATTTTTCTTTGCTTTTGTTTCCAAGTTCTGCACTTGGTTTTCCAAAATTTGTGAGTAGAGTTTCATGTAAATCAGGGGGTGTTTTGCATCCCTATTGGTCCACTAGTTCTTGATCAACAGCTCCTCCTCTAGCCAATCATTCGAAGAGGGTAAGTGACCTCGCTCCAATGCAACTCCGACGGCTGCTGCTCAATATTATACTATTTGTGGTTGATAGATATGATGCTTGTGTCTGTTTTGAGTATTTTCTGCCAGTTCTAGGAAACAATGTGTTGTCCGTGTAGGCCATTAGCATTTTGCAGGTGAGACGACGGCAGCTCTGAGCCATGAGCAGTGCCTGTGACACATTGATGGGCATTGTTGTTACTCTTAATGGCTTTTAGCTGGCAATGTTGCTAACAGGTGCTGATCGTAGTCACAGAGAAGATGAGCATTTTAAGTTTACGTGTTTAATGTGATTCCCTCAATTTTTAACAATTGCAGAAGCATTGTTTATCTGGCCAGGGTGAAAAAAAAAATAATTGTTAACTATCGAATGCCTGCTGGCAGGGATGGTTGCCTCGAAATCTAAGCTAAAAACTATGAATTGATGTATGAGTGCAATATTGTCTATGACAGTCACATTGATGTGTGACACAATATGGAAGGCTTTGGATCATATTTTTCTCTATCATATTCAGTAAGCATTCTACCACTCTTTTGGCTTATGAGCGATGAGTCCTTTTGAATAAATCAAATAGCGGAAAATGTGCACTGAGAGTGTAAGTACAGCACAAAAAACTTACAGTACAGACTATTTCACAAACATAACTATGAAAACAAAGCAGAATATAAAGTACTGCTCATGGACATCCACTTTACTTGTTACTTCAGCAAAACAAAAACTCTGAATATCTTTAAAAGTCTTGATGTCACTGATGTCATGTACCTGGGACTAACTAACTTGTATCAACCTGTAATCTTGCGAACACAACAGTTTCCAGGCGGATTGCTAAAAATCCCTGTGTGCTTTTACTCACGGAAGTTCCATCAAACCAAGCAATCAAATTGGTTCTTATTAAATCAAGACAGCAATATCCTGTCTTGTGTGCATGGACAGAAGATTAGTGTACAGACTGTGGGTGGTCAGTGGGTGTGCCATCTGAGGCTGAGACTACCCCTAAGTTTACTTAATTGTGATAAAGAAGCAAACTATAAGTGTAAAAAATGTTGGGACAGTATGGAAAATGCTAATAAAAACAGAAAGAAGTGATTTGTAAATTCTGTTCACCTGGTGCTATTTTGAAAGCACAACAACAACACATTATTTGATGTTTTACCTTATATTCGCTCATTTCAAATCAGATCATTGCAACATGCTCCAAAAAAAAAAAAAAAAAAAAAGGTGGGACAGTCAAGTGTAACATCACCATTTCTTCTAACAACACTTATTAAGCATTTGGGCACTCTAGACACAAGTTTGTTAAGCTTAACTAGTGGAATTTTCTCCCATTCATCCATTATGCAGGTCTTCAGCTGAATAATTGTCCGGGGCGTTCGTTGCCATAATGTGCACATTCTCAATTGAGGACAGGTCAGGACTGCAGACAGGTCAATGTCTGGACAGTGTTGATGTATGGCTTCTGCTTTGTATAGTAAAGCCTTGTGTTGCAATCATCTGATTTGAAATGAGTGTGTATATATACACTGGCGGCCAAAAGTTTGGAATAATGTACAGATTTTGCTCTTATGGAAAGAAATTGGTACTTTTATTCACCAAAGTGGCATTCAACTGATCACAGTGTATAGTCAGGACATTATTAACATGGAAAATTACTATTACAATTTGAATTTTTTTTTCAGAGAGTTCAAAGACTACTTCAAAGAGTTCTCATCAAAGAAAATCCTCCACATGTAGCAATGACAGCTTTGCAGATCCTTGGCATTCTAGCTGTCAGTTTGTCCAGGTACTCAGGTGACATTTCACCCCACGCTTCCTGTAGCACTTGCCATAGATGCGGCTGTCTTGTCGGGCACTTCTCACACACCTTATGGTCTAGCTGATGCCACAAAAGCTCAATGGGATTAAGATCCGTAACACTCTTTTCCAATTGTCTGTTGTCCAATGTCTGCATTTCTTTGTCCACTCTAACCTTTTCTTTTTGTTTTTCTGTTTCAAAAGTGGCTTTTTTTTTGCAACTCTTCCCAAAAAACCTGCGCCCCTGAGTCTTCTCTTTGCTGTTGTACATGAAACTGGTGTTGAAAGGGTAGAATTCAATGAAGTTGTCAGCTGAGGACATGTGAGGTGTTACCGGCCTCAAACATGGGAAGATGAGTTAGTAATTGTAGAAAATGATGAGAAACAACACAGTTTAACATCTGTAGCATTCTGGCGCTTTCTTAAATTGCTTCAACCTTTTTTTTCTCTTTTGCAGGTAACAGGTAAGTATAACACTTTAACAACATTTGCTTTTACAGGTCAACGTTAACAACAGTTTCAATATAGGTTTAACTGAAGACATTGCTGGTGCTTTGCTTATTTACAGCATTCAATTAAAATGACTCAAAATGCAGTACATAAATGCATAAATTGTTATTAGTACACACAACAATACAATATATTCCACATACTGTATTTTACAATCAAGTTCAAAGCCTTGAATATACTTAAGAACGCTTTCGATACGACAAAACAATATCACTTAATGTGAATCACAGATTAATGTTACTCACGTGTTCAATGTCTGCTTTTGACCCTTTCGATTCTTAATGCAGACCACCATTTTACATTTAGGCTCTTCCACATGGCAAAATGCATCACTAACTCAATATTTTAATATAGTTTTAAATCACACAGAAAATAATGAATTTTTAACTCAGTTTACTCTCGGAAATTGCGTCGACTGAATTGCGAATAATATAATCATTTTAAAACTCAATAATCACTTTTAAACTTGACATACATTATCAATGAACATTTATGAATCTCTCACATGTCAATATTGATTCATAAAACAGTATTACATACCTATAGAAAATGATAAGACACAACACAGATTAACATCTGTAGCCTTCTGGAGCTTTCTTAAATTGATTTGACCTTTTTGCCAGAATGTAACTTCCCCATCACTCTAGCATAATACGCCACCTACAGGCAACTTGTAGAAGACACTGAACTGAAATCCATGGAACTCTGGAACTCTTAATAAAGACTCTGATTTATGTTATAAAACTGAAAAAAAAAAAAAAAAAAAAAAAATGGGGTTGTCTAATCTTTTTTTTTTTTTTTACCCTTAACTTTGTCTTTCACTGTCAGACTTATTTCCAGTCTGTCACAGAGGCATGTATTTCTCAAACTAGAGACTCTGATGTACTTATCCTCTTGTTTAGTTGTACATCTGGCCTTCCACATCTCTTTCTGTCCTTGTTAGAGCCAGTTGTCCTTTGTCTCTGAAAACTGTAATGTACACCTTTGTATGAAATCTTCAGTTTTTTGGCAATTTCAAGCATTGTATATTCCTTCATTCTTCAAAACAATGATTGACTGACGAGTTTCTAGAGAAAGCGGTTTCTTTTTTGCCATTTTTGACCTAATATTGACCTTAAGACATGCTAGTCTATTGCATACTGTGGCAACTCAAAAACAAACACAAAGACAATGTTAAGCTTCATTTAATGAACCAAATAGCTTTCAACTGTGTGTGATATAATGTCAAGTGATTTTCTAGTACCAAATTAGCAATTTATCATGATTACTCAAGGATAAGGTGTTAGAGTGATGGCTGCTGGAAATGGGGCCTGTCTAGATTTGATCAAAAATGACTTTTTTCAAATAGAGATGGTGCTGTTTTTTTTTTACATCAGCAATGTCCTGACTATACTTTGTGATCAGTTGAATGCCACTTTGGTGAATTAAAGTACCAATTTCCTTCCAAAACAGCAAAATCTGTACATTATTCCAAACTTTTGGCTGCCTGTGTGTGTATATATTATATTATATTATATATACCCTGTATATATATATATATAATTAAATTCACAAGATAAAACATCAAATAATGTGTTGTAGTGCTTTCAGTATAGCACTGGGTGAACAGAACTTACAATTCCTTCATTTTGGTTTCCAATCAGTCCCGACTTTTTCAGAATTGGGGTTGTATTTTATAAAGTGTGTTAAAAGTGAAGTATTTTTTATGTTGAAATACTTTCTCCTATCCCAGCGTAATATGCAGAGACAACTGTAAAGCATTCATAGATTGATTCCCCTGAAAACTGTAAACACTGTAGCTTTGTGGCGCTAACAAAACATTGCTCAAACAATTATGTGTGTTTGGGGCTGGACTATTTGTTGTCCAACCAATGGTAGACAGGGTAGCATTCAGGAAACCTGTTTGAAAACAGTCATTATTTTTGCAATTCCATTTGTAGACGTACAGGCGCAAATATTATACACTCCCTCTTTAAGACATCTAAGATGGGAGCATGAAAATGTACTGCAAATTAGTAATGAACCGAAAACATCCTTTCACTATCTCTGTAATTCCTTTTCACTCAATTGTCAGACAAGATTTTTGCCTTTTAACAAACCACTAAAAAACTGCTGTCTGAGAAAACATAGCTCACAGAAAAAGAACAAAAAACAGTATCCAGAGGGATAACATTTAGTTCCCTTTTCAGCTACCAAAATACCTGTCAACACAGTATTATTAGAGAATATCAAATCCTGATTTAAATCTGTTTCCCCACAAAATTACATGTAAATTAGCTTAGCTGTGATAGAACATGAAAACTAAACAACTTAATCATGACATTTTTTAAGTTGTTCCATATTCATGAATTAAGCGGATTTTCAGTGCAGTCATAACACTCGTTTCAGTATTGGTGCGAAGATTTGGAGAAAACAATGTGCGGTGGGTGGATGAATGTCATCTTTATATCCTTGTTGGAAGAAGCAAAAAGCTCAATTATGATTCCTGAATTTCTTTCACAAATCAACCGTTATCTTGCACCTGTCCATCTTGAGAGGAATATTGCACATAGCTTATCTTGGCCATGTCACGGTTTTAATTGAAATTCAGTCTCCATTGGCTCTTTATATAATTTCCCCCCGGTACAGATACATCTTGGGCAATGATGCAAAGCTTTGAACCCATTTCATTAGAATTTCCTGCTTCCTTTTTGATCTAATGTTGTCTATATCAGCAAGTAGGCCCTAATTATCTTTGTATTTGTCATGTTGTGATGCACAATACATAATCCCACCAGACAGCAATACCATAGAGTATACACATCCTAGTATGGGGAGCAAATACATCTTGTATAATCATTATTATAATATTTAAAATTATTTAGCAGACTCCCAATCGCACGTACAGAAGACACAGAGCAGGGCGAGGGATAGACTGAGGGTGGAGAGATTTTAATTCTACCGCATTGCAGGTTTCTGGTCTTTTCGTATTCGAATTCATCTTGAATTCACGCTGCATATTATCAGTGTCTCTAGTCCCTGAAGCCAGGCTGCTGTGTCTGCCTGGATCCTTGTTAAAACAATGCTGTGAAGGAGAGGACACCTTGCTGTGCCAAAGCAAACAGCCACAGCTCAGGATCAATATTTGCTGCTAAATTTTTAAAAGCAAGATAAGGCGTGCTTCGTTGTTAAGATGTGAACAGTCTTGCTCAATTAATAGGTTTGTGTATCTGCTCTGCCGTTTACATCAAGACGAATCTCATTTGGGTAGATATTGTTTCAGTTTTGTGTTTTGCTTAGAACCAGAGGGGGGAAAATGTAAAGTATCTAATTTCTGCACCACTAGTACAATCAAGTTCCGAACACTCTCCTCAACTTCCATTGGTTGGACAAACCAAGATTTCACTATGAACTTGAACATCTCTCATAACATTCTTCCAAGACCAAATTATGATGCCATCCACATTAGTTGTTTAGCTCTATACTCTTATTTCAAGCCAAAAATTGTCTCAAAAGCTGAGTTTTCATCAACATATTTGTATGCAAATGTTGGGTTATCGAATTAAACACTTTAAACGAATATATTCCTATAGAATATAATTAGAAGGAATATACTGTAGATGTCATGTGACTGCCTCAACAAGCCATGCAAATACATACTGTAATTCGCTCAGAGAATATCATCAATATTAATGCATATAGCATCTCTAATGTTGCTTTGGTTATTCTGAAATGCCAAAACCTGTCACCAAAATGATTGGCTGCTATTAATCGCCCAGAACTGTTTGACATGCTTTCACTACCAGACAGGAGGCATCTACTGCCAAACGCTAGCTAAGGGCCTATTTACACTTGGCCACTTCATGCGTGTTCATTGATCAGATAGCTATCCGATCATGAAAAGACCATGTGTAAATGCCCTCTGAAGCACATTCGAGACAGACTGCAATCCGATCACTCAAACCACTTCAGGAGGTGGTTTGAGACACATTCCATTCGTAATTGGTCAAGTGTAAATGTACAGTATCTGGCTGTTCAAGATGCATATGTATACTTTACTCCACCCAAACAGCGCTACGTCAGCATAGGGAAAACACAAAATACAACAGCTGCTACAAAGTATTTGCAAAGGGCTCACGTCGTGCAGTAAATAATAACAAATTAAGACACGGATGCACGTTGTAGGAAAGACAGGACTTTTTTTCTTCAGATCGCTGAAGAAACTGAAACTAAACACTGGAACGCGCATGACGCATCTTGCCTAAGAGAAGCCCAGTGGGGGGGTTCTAAGTCAGTTGGAATCAAATAATAAATTACATCTTTTATATTTTCTGCCTGGCATTAGCATAATCACGGAAGTGAACTTTGCGTTATTTGCATATAGCATGGGAATTGAAGATTGGATTTATATCCGTTTGGCAGAGACACATTGATCTGGACAAGTGTGAATGGAATGTTCTTATTCAATCGGACAGCAATCCAATCAGTAAAAATGCATGAAGAGACCAAGTGTAAATAGGCCCAAACATGAAGTCTGTCAAAGCGGTTTTTTTTTTTTTTTTTTTTTTGTCTGAGCAAACTGTAAATTCTGAGTAATTCATTATATTTAATAAAAGAGCCACAATTGCTTCGACTTCCATTTTCATTTGCACAAATTTCCACACAAATGACGATTTTGTTCTCTTCAAAACATGAGATGGAAACGCTTTATTCACAAATTGCTTTAGCGATATTTCATTTTTCCACTTAAATTTGTAACTTGGATGGAAACATGACTAATGTCTGTTTTCATTTCTCGTAAGGAATTTTAGCCTAAACATCTGAGACAAAGTCAATCTGGTCTTATGTTGAGCTCATATTCATTTGTACAAGTTGATCAGATGGCAAAATTGTAATAAATTGTGCAAAAACGTACGACTTCTATTCCCAAAAATAAAAATCAACCAACCAATGAACACAATTTTAAATCAATAAAATTCAGCACCTGATCACATTGTTATGACGTTTCCTTCAGTCTAACCCCATGCCTAATCCCCAAACCCAAAGTCTGTCCAACATACTGTAGTCTCATGACAAATCATAAAATATTGTACGACTTGTATCATACGAAAAGGACTTTTAGTCCAGTTGAGACCAACCAATCAGCAAACAGAATTTAAAATTGATACAATACAGGCATCAACTTTTAACTAACCTTGTATCCAACACTCTAGTTTGAGAAAAGAAACATCAGCGAATACATTTGGTTACTCATTTCATATTTATTTATGCAAGTGACTTATGCATATCAATAACCTGTAATACACTTTCCTCATCTCGTTCCAAACACCATGTTTACTTTCTTCCGTGGTACACAAAAGTAATTTTCCTACTAAATTCATGATTAGGTTAACGGATTGGGTCAAAGTGTTCGACTTTATGGTTAGGTTTAGGTAAGGTTTCAACTTTGTTTGTTTGTTATTTGTTATTTTTATTTTATTTTTTTTTAAGTCAACTCTTTCAATTTCTACGATTTCAACATCTCGTACTAATTATTATAACTTCTCATGAGACCAGGTTGGTTTGTCATGGGATTACGTTGGATTAAGTTGATAAATAAAGCATAATAGAGAACTCGATTTAGTTTGCTGTGCTATCCATCAGTAATTCATTGAGAAGTGTATTCTAATCATCACCCAGCAGGGAATAAGTATTGCTTATGGGCCTACTGGAAATTTATTTGACATTAACGGCAGTGTCATCAAGATCTCTTCTATATTTTTGCAGACTCTCAATCAGCCTCACTGTTGATTCAAAGCCTCATCCACCAGAGCAGTTGATAAGCAGTCTATGAGAAAGCAGGTCATGTTATGGCTCAAATCGGTCTACTTCTGTGGACAAGCTTTAAAGATCAAGATTTAAAAAGCTTCTTGTGTAGGCTATGTGTATGTATGTAAAAGAAAGAAAGAGAAAGGGAGGAAAAGACTAGAAATATTGTTGGAATGGTGTTTGAAAAAATCTGGCAGCCGCTCAAGTGAATCATTATGTTCTTAATGTGTGCTGTAGTTGAGAAGCAGTTACTAATAGTTTGGGGATGAAAAGAAACCATGGTGTGATACTTAACCATGTTTGCTGTTGGCCAAGCCTGACAGAATACAAAAGGCCTTCGAGACAATTTCAAAAGTGTTCACATTACAATGTGGTGGGGGGGGGGGATTTTTCCCCTTTTTCTCCCAATTTGGAATGCCCAATTCCCAATGTGCTCTAAGTCCTCGTGGTCGCATAGTGATTCACCGGAGGTGTGGCGGAGGACAAATCCCAGTTGCCTCCGCATCTGAGACGGTCAACCCGTGCATCTTATCACGTGGCTTGTTGAGCGCGTTGCCACAGAGACATAGCGTGTGTGGAGGCTTCACGCCATCCACCGCGGCAACCACGCTCAATTCACCACGCGCCCCACTGAGAACAAACGACATTATAGCAACCACGAGGAGGTTACCCCATGTGACTCTACCCTCCCTAGCAACCGGGCCAATTTGGTTGCTTAGGAGACCTGGCTGGAGTCACTCAGAGTCACTTTTTAATCTCAATGATTTATTCTATTAATTGTGCATCCCTAACAAAAATCACATACAAAACTATGCAAAGTAAAAGAAAATATATATGGGTTCCCCTAAAACAAGGATAAATACACAATCAAGAATGACACCATCAAAGTTCAAAGCATTTAATAATAAGCCAATTATTACATTTCAAAGTTTTAATTTAGGTTGAATTTACTTTGGAACGATTTTTGTTATAAGTCACAACTTAATGTCCAAATTACAATCTGAGAAGCAAAATCAGTTTTGCTGTTATTGCTCTGAATCATGTACATGATAGAAGATTTTTTTATATATAAAAATACACTATAAATAAATAAAATGCATATGACCAATCCAGTTGCCATAAAAAAATAATAATAATAATAAAAAATAAAAAAAGAAATACACAAAAAGAAATTTCCCAAAATAAGGCAAATTTTCCATTACTCATCTCAGTGTAGGGAACCATGAAACTCAATCTTGTGTGGTTTAATTTTGTATTCAAAAAAAGTCTTCCTGTTAAGAAATGAAAAGCAGAATGGCATATAAACCTCTGGGAAGAGAATGAGATACGGTAAGAATGGCCTTTTCCATAATGGCACTCAACATTGAAAGCGAATGATCACTCTCAGCTGATCTCAAGGTTGTCTGTCTGAAAGCTTCAGTCTTCAGACAACCAACCAATATGGTCCCCCCATCAGATGCTTTCTCAGAACTCTAAAGCCCTGGCCTGAGCGCTTTATCGTAGACTTTACAATCTGTCTTGCTGGGGGTTTAGATTTCCGTGAAAGTGTGAAATTAATACGCATGATGCATGCTAATGGATTACCACTAATAGTGTGGAATTAGAGAGGCCTTGTTCTCCTGTAGACTACTAATGGAGGACAAAACTCAGCCTATTAATTCAAACCATCTTATTATTCATACCTGTGAAAGTAGAAATGTTGGAAAAATTGTGTGCCTTTTATGAGGAGAAATTGCTTCTTTTTTTTTTTTTTTTTTTTTTTTTCCAGCTATTTACATGCCTTCAAAACTGTCAATTAATTTACATGAAACCATAATGTATTGAATGTGGTATTCATCATACTGTAGCTACTATGGACATGCTTGAAAACCACTAATTTTGCATAGTAGCCTATCATTTAAAACCCTAACAAACTTATTTTGCGAAATCTATCTTTAGTAGGGGTGAGCACTATGACCATAATTCTATATCACAGTATGAGTAATTTTATGTCACAGTATATGTCACAAAAATTTTTTATTATTTTTTTAATTCATTTTATTTTTTCTGGAAAACTAACAACAAAAAAGGGGGTTTCTGCACAGTATTAAATAAAATAACCATGTTTTAAATTGATTAAATAACCATGTGATATGGGTGGGCAATATAAACAAAAATTTAAATAGCGATATTTTTATTGTTTTTGGTTGACCATGATATACAGTATATGAAGATATAGCCTACAAATTGTTATGGAAATAGATTAAAAAACTTATGGAAAAAAAATATTAAAATGTATTTTTTTATGTCCAAAGTAGCCTAATGGTATGTCCATTGCAATGAAAAAAACTTTATCAACACAAATTGATAACAGTCTAACATGCAGCCAGGTGGAGTGTCGCACACACAGATATTTATATACCGCAAAATAGACTGTATAAATAAATTTCTACCTGTTGACACTTTATACTATTTCCTGTATAATGTATTTGTTGTCATAGCACCCAGCCCTACTCTTTAGAATAAATACCATTTGGTTTGATATTAAGGCAAAATCACACGAGCAAGAATGTTGTATGGCCCTACATCAGCACAGCTGTGATTCGGCCGCAGGTAACCACAGCCCTGTTGATTTAGGGCCATACTGCACGATTGTTCAAAGAACAAGTAAATAAAAAACTACTTCCTTACGCCATGGATCAGGATCTGCCGTTGCTAGTTCAAAAGATGCACACAAGACCCCTTTACTAATTAGATGACATCATTTCAGAACTAGTAACGACGGCTTGTGCTGTTTCTAACAAGATATTGGAGATGTGTGTGTGTGTGTGTGTGTTCGGGGGCGAGAGAGAGAGAGAGAGAGTGAGGTTGTGCAATTACCTGCATCTGTCGTGACTCCCAAGCAGTAGTGTAGTGTAAAGCCCTATTCGGCAAGTAGGTATAGTTGCAGGCCAGAGATCTCAAAATGTGGGCGGAATCTCCAAAACAAGCTGTGGTTTCTCCAGAAGGGGGCAGGGTTACTCCAAAAGGGGGTTGAGCCAACTACAAAAGGGGGCAACACCTCCACAGATAGTTGGGGTTAGGGAAAGGATTAGGTAAGGGGTTTCCTATACCTTGGTTACGGTTTGGAGGTCCCAAAATAGTTTTCCCTGAGTGGGTCAGGGAAATTTGTGTTTCACAGACATACTTTGTGATATTAATCCCATCCGTATCTGAGAGAGAATCTGACAAGTCTGTGTTTTTCTCTCACAATCTCTGTAAAATTTACAGAGCAAATTACCTACTGTTTTTCGGCTAACTCAAGGGTCCTCTGAGAAATCTAATTCCGTCCAAATGCGAATGTCTGTGATTGCTGATATTGAATTTTCACAACGCATCTCCTCATCTATTTTGACCACTGTCTGCAGCGTGCCTTTCAATATTGATGTAGATTGTTTTTTTCCATCCGACGAAAAAATAATAAAATAAAATACTCAAGGAGAGCTGAATTGTGAAAATTGCTCAGACTGGCCACTGCAAAATCAGCGTCATGCAAGATCCTCATCTTAATTTCTCAGATCAATTATGTAATGTTATAATTATATAATTCACTTATAAGCCTTGTTTATTTCAGTGGGTTTATCATAAGCAGTCACTTCTATAAACTCATGTGAAATTTATTTTAATATGTTTTTTTTTAAATTACAGTAAGTAATTTATAATGCATAGTTAATAAATAAAAATTAAATCAATAAATTAAATTAGTTATTTTAAATTTATTTTTAAAATGAGAAGTTATTTTAAATTTAAACAGATAACATTAAAAGATACATTCATTTTAACACCTAAATTGATGTGTTCAACCTTCTGTAATGCCAACGTCTAGAAAAACGACACATCCACCTCCGTAATAAACACGGATATCTTAGTCCTGTCCGAATCAGTACATGAAATCACAGACATCGTTTGATAATAATTGTAACTCAAACGTCGTTTAGAAAACTAGTCCCATCTGAATAGGTCTTTAGTCAGCTTGCTGAAGATAATGGGAATTTCGGTCAAATACATCCTATTTTCTTTGTATAAAAATAGCCGTCCAAATGGGGGTACCCCCGAGTATTTCGCGGTCACGGGTGCGCAAGAGTCATTCACTATAGAAACTATACTCTCCTCCGCTATCAGGTAAGCATCCTGAGTATATGTGATTACTCGGATGTGTCTCTCAGCTGTGATAAACATTAATGCTGAAGCTGTTCGCAGGTGTTGTGTAGTAGTAATCCAAGCGATCATGGAGTGAGAGACAATGCCGATGACTTCAAAGAAACTGTCACTGACTGACATGTGCTGACTCAATGCATGTCAAACTTAACTGGCTCATAACACATAAAAAAAATTTCTTTTGTCACCACCTGCTAACTAAAACTTTAATGTCACAGGGAAAAATGAAAAGATACGCATCTAGCTCTTTTACACATCTGAGCTGTTCTTATACTTTAGTTTAGAACGCCACAAACACAAGTGAAGTGAAACAAACAGTGAAGCGTCCGAGTGCTGATGGTGTGAGACATCAGTTCTCATGGAACGTCTCTTGTCCAATCAGATTTAAGGAACGGAACTAACTGTTGTATAATTTGTTATATAATGCAAAAGACATTTATGCATTTTTTTAAGTGTGTGGCTTAAGTGTAAAACATTAAAAGCAACTTCAAAACTGAGGCAAACACAGCAAGACAACAGCAAGTTCCTCAAGATCTTAAAGAGACTTGCAACTGTTCTGGAATAAGAGTGCTGCCTTTTCCATTTGGTAAACATTGTCCATCTGTCCAACTTATCCACTGTAGCACATTGAGTGTGACAGGGGAATTAATCAAGAAAATCAGCTGTAATACAAGCTCACTTGCTTTGTCTAACAGAGCTCTAGAGTCTCAAATGCAGACTTTAGCTAATGCATCTCAATAGCTTTTACACTATTCTATGCCATTTTGTAGTGTAAGCAGTGTGAGTTATGTGTTCACACTGAAAATGCATTAAAGGGAAGAGTACTACAAGCACCCAGATGATATACTTAATACTTCTTCATTTGAAATGGAGTGGGGAAAGTTGGACAATTCATGTACTCAGCGGCAGGGGCGTAGCAGTCATTTTAAAACTGGGGGGACACAGCTGTCAGTAGGTGGCTCAAGGAGACCCAACACTTACAGTGCAGCATTAATATATTACAGTATACACTGATCAGCCACAACATTAAAACCACTGACAGGTGAAGTGAATAACATTTATTATCTTGTTACAATGGCACCTGTCAAGGGGTGGTATATATTAGGCAGCAAGTGAACAGTCAGTTCTTGAATTTTATGTTGGAAGCAGGAAACATGGGCAAGTGTAAGGATCTGAGCGACTTTGACAAGGGCCAAATTGTGATGGCTAGACAACTGGATCAGAGCATCTCCAGGTCTTGTGGGGTGTTCCCGGTATGCAGTGGTTAGTACCTACCAAAGTTGGTCCAAGGAAGGACAAATGGTGAACCGGCGACAGGGTCACGGGCGCCAAGGCTCATTGATGTACGTGAGGAGCAAAGGCTAGCCTGTCTGGTCTGATCCCACAGAAGAGCTACTGTAGCACAAATTGCCTATAAACTTAATGCTGGCCATGATAGAAAGGTGTCAGAACACACAGTGCATCGCAGCTTGCTGCATATGGGGCTGCGTAGCCACAGACCGGTCAGAGTGCCCATGCTAACCTATATCCACCACCAAAAGCGCCTACAATGGGCACGTGTGTCAGAACTGGACCATGGAGCAATGGAAGAAGGTGGCCTGGTATGATGAATCACATTTTCTTTTAGATAATGTGGACAGCCAGGTGCGTATGCATCGTTTACCTGGGGAAGAGATGGCAGCAGGATGCACTATAGGAAGAAGGCAGTCCAGCGAAGGCAGTATGATGTTCTAGGCAATGTTCTGCTGGGAAACTCTCCTCTGGGTCCATGTGGATGTTACTTTGACACGTACCACCTTCATAAAGACTGTTGCAAACCACGTACACCCCTTCATGGCAACGGTATTCCCTGGTGGCAGTGGCCTCTTTCAGCAGGATAATGCACCCTGCCACAGTGCAAAAATTGTTCAGGAATGGTTTGAGGTACATGACAAACAGTTCAAGGTGTTGATTTGGCCTCCAAATTCCCCAGATCTCAATCCGATTGAGCATCTATGGGATGTGCTGGACCAACAAGTCCGATCCATGGAGGCCTCACCTCGCAACTTACAGGACTTAAAGGGTCTGCTGCTAACGTCTTAGTGCCAGATACCACAGGACACCTTCAGAGGTCTTGTGGAGTCCATGCCTTGATGGGTCAGACCTGTTGTGGTGGCATGAGGGGGACCTACACGATATTAGGCAGGTGGTTTTAATGTTGTGGCTGATCGGTTTATATTAATATAGAAGAATGCTATAAGTATTACATTAATATATAAGTATTATTTACTTTTAATATTTGTAGTATTTTAATGATTCTAGTATTGCAAAATAATTGCACAATTTTGCTAAATTAGCTGCAAAAAGAAACAGCATCTTGTGGAGCACATGCTTCTGTTTCACACATGACAATAAAAGATGGAGCACAAGCTGGTCCTGAATAAATTATTTAATCAATTACAATAATGACAATTGTGCATGTGCACAATTTTATTTTTTACTCTGTGCTTGTGCATTGTGGGATTTAAATGTATCCAATGGATCGAGTGTTTTGACTATGTTCACCAAAATTCGTTCATATCCATTTTATGATTCAGTGACCATTTCTGGTGATGCCAGAAGGTAGTGACAAATGAGGGTCTTGTGTGAAATTAGTTACCTACAAAGAGACTTTAGTAGAGGTTTTAAGCATCATAAGAACAAAGCAAATCTATGTGTCCCCCACGGCTGCTACGCCCTTGCTCACATCATGGCTTAACCTGCTATACGTATCAGTAGGGGCCACAATGCTGGCCTGACAAAACAACTGTAAATACAGATGTGAGCTGAATGCTTTACTATCAACCCACACTGTGTGAACATGTACTGTTGGCTAAAATGCTAAAGCTAGCAGCAACACATTGCGTGCTTTGTCAGCTGAAAAATGGCAAATGCTTCCATGTAGTTAAAAATCGTTAGTGTTACCTTTGAGATGATACTACTTTTATACACTAGATGGCTGAGTGCATAATGTATATTGTAAAAGCACAGTGCATAGTGCATCATCTTTTATATTCTTAATCTAAATGGAGATTCAATGTGTTGTCACATGTTTCTAATTTAACTGCATAGAACCCCTTTTTAGACTGACAGCTTAATGGAATGACAGAAGAACTTTATGTTGTTCATCCTTTCAAGTTGTTAAGATATGCAGAGTGAGACACTATGAAATAAAATTATAGTTACTGGTAATGTTATTTGCTGTGTGATTTTTAAATGCTTTCATTATTGTTCCTGTAGTGTTGTAGAGTTGCTTGTTACTTTAATATCCTAGAAGACATTGTATACTGTTTTATGTCTGTCACAATACCTTCCCCAAAATGCAAATATAACAGAATCAAACTATACTATACTATCAAAAAAAAAAAAAAAAAAAAGTATTGTTTATGGTCTCTTGGTGGTACCCTTGTTTTGAGAAAATATGTGTACCCTGGAGGAAATTTTTTATTTATTTATTTCTCCCAGAGTAACAACACATATAAATGGTTCACAATGGTTAACATAAATTAAAAGGTTCACAACAGGTCCTTAGGGTACAATAATGTACCCAAAATGAGTTGCAAATTTTAACTAGAGGTACCCTTTTGTGAGTACCACCACAGCACAGTGACGTCCGTTTTACCTTAAATGGTACCCTTTTTTCTGAGAGAGCATGTTACAACACTTTGCATCATTTTATACTATCCATCAAAAGTGGCAAGCATTTGAGAGCATCCATTTGGCTGAAATTAAGAATTTCTATGTTTTTTGCTATAAAAATTTTGCATTGAAAAATAAAATATTATAGGCCTACAATAACTTTTGCTAAGGCTTGCTGTAAAGGAGACTTCTCTTCTGTCTAGGATTGCTGATATGTGCATGTCATCATCTGCCTTGCAACTGACAAATACTGTATGCATCATTTTAAGTAGTTCAGAAAGACTTGGTTGTAAGGTTGGTTTCTAGAAAACTTTTTGGTATGATAAAATACCCTGCATATAATAGTAGGCTTCTCCTGTTTTCTTTGCCTTCTGCCAGGTTAATACGTTTTTGCTCATTCAGTGTGTTCTAATTTTCCAGCTGTAAACTTTTCAATCCATTCCATTTTTCATCCATATGCATCTCAAAAGGAGTGATGCAGATTTCAATGTCCAAACACACTGAATAAATCTTACACATATATTGGTCATTTAAACCATGACTTCATGTTTCACGTTTCAAATACCTACAGGACAAAACAATCACAAATGTGATCTCTTTAATATCTCAGTTATTTACCCTTAACTGCAATGAGATTCTCAGGTTTGTTTGTTTGTTTTGTTTTTTTAACCTGAGAAAAAGACCCCATAATCCCACATGTATCCACTGGAGTTGCAGAAGAGATCTCAACAATAGCTCAAAAAGAAAGTTTGCTATCGAAAATCAGAGATTTCAATATGAAATCAAATACTGTATTTCTTATCAAATTCTTCCAAGATCAAATTATCTGAGAGATATATAAGCCCTGTAATCGTACTATATGTTAACAATTGTCTCTCTAATTTAAATTTACTTTTTTCTCCTATGGAATTATAGAGGAAACATCTGAGACAAAGTGTCATGGTCCTGTTACTCTGTCAGTCTGGGTTTTGGTCTGGCAGGATCGTGGCATTATCCGCCCATGACTGTCTTTGTGTGAGTGCGTGGTCTCTGTTTTATTCCCTGCCACGCACTCTTCTGTCTGTTGTGTTTCATTTCTGGAGTGTGGTGTCTGGGTCCTGACTTCCTGTTTAGTTCGGTTTCGGTCTGTGTCGGGACCCAGACATTCATACTCCTTGTCTGTCTGTTACAGACGTGGGTGCATCGCGCATGTGTCATCGTGGCTGTATGCACTCGCGTCAATAATATATGTCGGTCTTTGTGTCTGTCTCTCGTGTCCATGGACACGCATTGCACTCGCTTTGCTCCACGTGCCCGGGTCGCGAGCTGTCTTCACGTTTGTGCTGATGTTCAGTCACTTTGGTAAGGTGTCAGGTGTGTGTGGCCGAACTCTCATACAAGTGTCTTCTCTCGTCTTGTTTGTCTATTGGCATGAGTGTATATTGCCTCATTTGCTTGGCGATGTGCGCACATGCCATTTGAATGTTTTGGCTTCTTGTGAGAACACGCAGCTTTGTTATTGTTTCTATATCGCCGCATCTTACGTTACACCCTGCCTCCTTGTTTGCTAATTATTGTTTTCATTAGTAACACCTGCCCTATATTAACCCACCTGATTTCTCTCCCTATTTTAGTCTCCTTGTGTGTGTTGTCCAGTGCCAGTTCATCTTGTTATCTAGTCAGTCCTGTATGTGTTTTCCAGTGCTTTTGGCAATCCTGTTCCCTAGTCTGGGTCGGTCGCAATCCTGTTCCCCAGTCTGGGTCGGTCCGGTCGGTCCTGGTTCCCTGTCTTCCTCTGCCCCAGTTCCTGGATTACTTTTTGTGGTTTATGTTTTCCCCTCTCATGGGAGTTTGTTTGGTAATAAAGTATTTTTGGTTTTGAACTCTGCGCTTGGGTCCTCATCTCTTCAACAACCGTGACACAAAGATTTTACTTCAATGAAACATGACCAAAAATGTCATTAAGTCTCCTCCTAGTTATAAGACACATAATAGTGATACAAAGTATCAGAGAGAGGAAACTTACTGTATTTTTTCCCCTTTTCCATATCTATAAAACATTTGGAGAAGTGCATCCTGTGGATTAAATTATGTGTACACCGTCATTCCCAAATAAACTTGTATAACATCAGTACGGACACTTTCATTTGCTCCATAGTAACTTAATGGTTTGATAATAACTTTAATAATTAATTTATGTACTTATTCATAGTGGAGGCGATAGCAACTGAAGTGCTCAAAGTACTGTTGTATGTTGTACAGACGTTAGGAACAGTTCTGTTCACTTACATTAATTTTAATTACATTAAGTGCACAGTTTAAATATTTCTTTTTAGAATAGCAGATAAAAGATGCTTTTCAATGTCATGCTTCATTCCAGCCCACATAGTAATAATATTCATTCAATTTTTACCACTTTATGAGCACATTTTACTGTAAATCGCACTGTTCACTGAAATTCCAGTGGGATGTTCTGTAAAGCATGTCTGACTAAGCAACAGTAACCAAGTGGGGCTAAACTTAGCGAAAGGTCAAACTGATCGATTTAAACAATGGAAATTAACTGAAAAAATGACATTTTCAATATTTACGCACCCTTATGCCATTCGAAACCTACTATTACATTTTCCACAAGGTGAAAATGTGAAGAATCTTTATGCAGCTTTTCATAAAATGACAGTTCATAGTGACCATGTTGATTTGGCTCCAAAAAGGACAACATTTTTCAAAAAAGCACCAATAAATATCATAAATGTATCCCAATTGACTATTCCAAGTGGAACAAAACAAAAATTTAGATATTTTTCAATGATAATCGTCCCCTGTGTAGAAGCTTACATCTAACAATAATGTTAAAGAATGAGGATGTCGGTTATGATTATCAGGAATTCGTGTAACTTTCATAGCACATGTGTATCAAATATAGCTGGAAAAAAGTCGGTCGATTTCAACCCTATAATTTTGAGACTGATCTAATTTGTAGGTGAAGCAAATTGGCAATCTCATCGAGTGTAATGTGCAGCATGTGTATGTGCAATATTGAGGTAAGATAAGACACATTTGATGGATGATGTCTCCATTTTCTAATGGAACAGATGTGTTCTCTAATTGGGTTGCTGGGATCTCACAGACAATATGGGGGTACCTGCCAGTTAGGAAAATTAGACATTAATACTAACATACTCTTTAATAATTTGATGGAGAGTTGGCAAGTCAAGCAGTGTATTAATAAGAATACTGTAGGCTGATAACACAATCTATGAAATCTAACCTGGAAAAATTTGTATCACAAAATATAGGGGGGAGGGGGGGATGCAGTAAAATGAATTGCGCCTGCTGATAGCGTTGTTCACTTGCACACGCTCTCTGTGTTGTAGCACTAAATCCACTAAAGCATTTATGCAAATCAGGTAACTGCACAAACACTCAACAAATATTTGTGTTGAACACAATTTGATTGCCGCAACTCCACATCTTGTAGGCCAGTTCTGAGTGCTAGGTTGAGTGGGATGAAGCAGACTAATACGATCTGGCATACTGTACTTTATTGAGACTGAACAGCATTGCTCAACAGCTGCAATCCAGACAACTGAATCAGCTATTTAAAATGCTGAAAGTGTGCTTGACTGCATGGTGTGTCTGGATTTACCCTGTTATAATGCTCTTCATCATCATGAATTACAGTAGCCATGATCAGTAGAAAATGAACACAAATGTCTCTTTTAAACGTGTCTTTTTTAAGCTGGTTTTAGCTGATTTAAAATGGTCTTCCAGTCTGAACAGCATAAAAGTACCCCAAAACCCCTCTAAAACCAGCCAACATACCAATCTGTCAAGAATGGGAAAGCAGCTAAGACCCTTTTTTTTTTTTTTTTGCTGATTTAAGGTGGTCCAGCTTGGGTTGCTTAAAATGACACAAAACCCATCTAAACCCAGTAAACATAACAGTCTGATGAGACAGGTAGACCAGATAATACATGATCTTATCTAGTTTAATCTGGTCTTAGCTAGTTTAAGGTGGTCTTCCAGCCTAAACAGTTTAAAAGTGCCCAAGCCCAAAACCCTTCTACAACCAGCCAACATACCAGTTTAACCATACTGGAAGACCAGCTAATACATGGCATTATCTGGTTTAAGATGGTTTAAGGTGGTCTTACAGCCAGAACAGCTTAAAAGTACTCAAACCCCCCTAAAACCAACCAACATACCAGTCTAACGAGACTGGGAGACCAGCTAAGACATGTTGTTTTATGGTTTAAGCTAGTCTTAGCTGGTTTAAGGTGGTCTTTCAGTCTGAACAGCTTAAAAGTGTCCATGTCCAAAGCCCCTGTAAAACCAGCCAACATACCAGTCTGAACAGGCTGTGAGACCAACTAAGACATGGTGTTATCTGGTTTAAGGTGGTTTTTGCTGATTTAAGATGGTCTTTCAGACTGAAGAGCTTAAAAGTGATGAAAACCCCCTAAAACCAATTAACATACAAGACTAAAGAGACTGGCAGACCGGCTAAGATATGGTCTTAGCTGATTTAAGGTAAACGTTTAAGGTGGTCTTCCAGACTGAGCAAAAATGTCCATGCCCAAAACCCCTCTAAAACCAGCCAACATACCAGTCAGACCAGACTGGGAGACCAGCTAAGACCAGCAAACCTTCTAAGGCTGGTTTAAGCTGTTTATTTCCAGCAAGGATTATACGATTTTGCTTCTGTCATTCATATTAGTTAAATATCATATGGAGTCATGAAATATTACGTTTGAATTTCCACTAATAATGCACCCCATTCATGATACTGTTATCACAGCAATGCAGCAGTTTTTTTCTAGCAATAGTATGCCAGTGTGCAGTTATTTTCTTATTGTGTGTAGATGCACAAGCCTCTGGGCTATGTTGATGTTGCAGAAGAGGTGCTGTGTGCAGATGAACTTTGACAGCAGAGGTGTGTGCTAAATAAATAATTCTTCTTGCCCAAAACCGGAGCTCAGTGTGAAGCCATCATGCCACAGGGCTACAGGAGGCACATACATAGAAGATATGACACGTGTATGTGCGTGTGTAATGCATGAATGAGCATGTGTATTACAACCAGTAAAACAACCCAAAAGAAAAATCTATTGCTCAGTGGTTAATCTTTCAATGCTCAGGAGACTTAATGGATTTCTCAGTTATGTTACATTTAAGTACCAACTTTGTCACAGATGTTTCTCCAAAAATTCCTTAGGAAAAAAAATAAAAATAAAAAATAAATAAATAGAAACAAATTAGACAAAATTGTAGACATACAGCAAGAGTATAGAGCTATAAAAGTTGGGTGTATAGCATAACTCAGATAAATTGGATTTGGGAGTATTTGGTGATACATGTTTGAGTTCATGTTGAAATATTTGACTGTTGATTGCTGACTTGGTATCTGCGCAAATCTGAACACAGTTTGAGACATTGCTGGGATCACCTCTGAAACTTTTTTATATCCATTTAGAAAGCACCACTACTTTTTTTTTTTTTTTTTTTTTTTTTTTTAAAGAAATTTATTGTCTTCAATAAGACTTTTAATCTATAATAGATTTTGACACAAAAGCTAAAATAAAATTATTACAAATAAGGTTTATACTGTATGCTGTTCGTGCTATGTCTGGCTTCAGTGTATAGTCATATCTGACTTCTATTCAAAACACAAAAGCTTCAGAGAATGAACATTTGTTTTGTTTTTTTAATCTAAAGTTCATTTGTTTGATTAACTCAGTGTGTATAATTTACATTGATTGCCTTTGAACTAGTTATGTCTAATAACGATTCCAAATTAATTGAATTTCTGTTCTTCTAATTGGCACATCTCAGATTAGAATCACTGTACTATTTTTCTTTATCTCTGTATCTCTTTCTAAATCTAAATTATTTGGTTATCTATATAAGTTAATGTGTTAATTTACAATTAGGCATTAATGACTTTAAAATTTAAAAGCACATAATGGGTAGCTCAGAGAATCATATTTAAAGAGCCCATATAATGCTAATTTACAGATTCATAATTTTATTTTGGGGGTCTACTAGAATAGGTTTACATGCTTTAATGTTCAAAAAACATTATTTTTCTCATACTGTACATTCCTGTAGCACCTCATTTCACCCTCTGGCTGAAATGCTCTGTTCAATGTAAAATCGAATTAGTTGACCTTAGATTTTTCAAGGCAATAGATTTGCATGCTTTTTCTAATTAAACATACTTATTTGGCTTAAGTAAACTGAACGCAATTTATAAGTAGCGTTAGCTAGTTACCGTGCATTCGGAAAGTATTCACAGCGCTTCACTTTTTCCACATTTTGTTATGTTACAGCCTTATTCCAAAATGGATTAAATTCATTATTCTCCTCAAAATTCTACAAAAAATACCCCATAATGACAATGTGAAAGAAGTTTGTTTGAAATCGAAAACAATTTCAAAGAATTTGAAAACGAAAAAAAATCACATGTACGTAAGTATTCACAGCCTTTGCAATGACACTCAGAATTGAGCTCAGGTGCATCCTGTTTTCACTGATCATCCTTGAGATGTTTCTACAACTTGATTGGAGTCCACCTGTAATAAATTCAGCTGATTGGACATGATTTGGAAAGGCACACACCTGTCTATATGAGGTCCCACAGTTAACAGTGCATGTCAGAGCACAAACCAAGCCATGAAGTCCAAGGAATTGTCTGTAGACCTCCGAGACAGAATTGTATCGAGGCACAGATCTGGGGAAGGTTACAGAAACATTTCTGCAGCATTGAAGGTCCCAATGAGCACAGTGGCCTCCATCATCCGTAAATGGAAGTTTGGAACCACCAGGACTCTTCCTAGAGCTGGCCGCCTGGCCAAACTGAGCGATCGGGGGAGAAGGGCCTTAGTCAGGGAGGTGACCAAGAACCCGATGGTCACTCTGACAGAGCTCCAGCGTTTCTCTGTGGAGAGAGGAGAACCTTCCAGAAGAACAACCATCTCTGCAGCACTCCACCAATCAGGCCTGTATGGTAGAGTGGCCAGACGGAAGCCACTCCTCAGTAAAAGGCACATGACAGCCCACCTGGAGGACTCTCAGACCATGAGAAACAAAATTATCTGGTGTGATGAAACAAAGATTGAACTCTTTGGCCTGAATGGCAAGCATCATGTCTGGAGGAAACCAGGCACTGCTCATCACCTGGTCAATACCATCCGTACAGTGAAGCATGGTGATGGCAGCATCATGCTGTGGGGATGTTTTTCAGCGGCAGGAACTGGGAGACTAGTCAGGATCGAGGGAAAGATGAATGCAGCAATGTACAGAGACATTCTTGATGAAAACCTGCTCCAGAGCGCTCTGGACCTCAGACTGGGGCGAAGGTTCATCTCCCAACAGGACAACAACCCTATGCACACAGCCAAGATAACAAAGGAGTGGCTCCAGGACAACTCTGTGAATGTCCTTGTGTGGCCCAGACAGAGCCCAGACTTGAACCCGATTGAACATCTCTGGAGAGATCTGAAAATGGCTGTACACCAATGCTCCCCATCCAACCTGATGGAGCTTGAGAGGTCCTGCAAAGAAGAATGGGAGAAACTGCCCAAAAATAGGTGTGCCAAGCTTGTAGCATCATACTCAAAGACTTGAGGCTGTAATTGGTGCCAAAGGTGCTTCAACAAAGTATTGAGCAAAGGCTGCGAATACTTATGTACATGTTTTTTTTTTTTTTTTTTTTTTTAAATTTGCAAAGATTTCTTCATAAAGACAAACTTCTTTCATGTTGTCATTATGGGGTATTGTTTGTAGAATTGAGGAAAATAATGAATTTAATCCACTTAGGAATAAGGCTGTAACATAACAAATGTGGAAAAAATGAAGCGCTGTGAATACTTTCCGGATGCACTGTACAAGTAAGCTCAACTCATCTATGATTAAAGTATCGCTGCTTTGATTTAATTATTTAAATTGGGTTATAACATGTCATATATGGAAATATATGAGGGATAAGGGAAATTATGACTGGACTCTACTCAGTACTTCATAGTGCACATAAATCTGCCCTATGTAAAAGTACAATTGCGTAAAGAAGAATGGCTTAAACTAAACAGGTTCCAGTTTCACCAGAGGTAACACTTACAGTGCATCTGGAAAGTATTCACAGAAAGAAGTTTGTTTGAAATCTTTGCAAATTTATTAAAAATGAAAAACGAAAAAAAAAAAAAAAAAATCACGTACGTAAGTATTCACAGCCTTTGCCATGACACTCAAAATTGTGCTCATCTGCATCCTGTTTCCACTGATCATCCTTGAGATGTTTCTACAACTTGATTGGAGTCCACCTGTGGTAAATTCAGTTGATTGGACATGATTTGGAAAGGCACACACCTGTCTATATAAAAGGTCCCACAGTTAACAGTGCATGTCAGATCACAAACCAAGCCATGAAGGTCAGGGCTTGGGAGGTGACCAAGAACCCGATGGTCACTCTGACAGAGCTCCAGCGTTTCTCTGTGGAGAGAGGAGAACCTTCCAGAAGAACAACCATCTCTGCAGCACTCCACCAATCAGGCCTGTATGGTAGATTGGCCAGACGTAAGCCACTCCTCAGTAAAAGGCACGTCACAGCCCACCTGGAGTTTGCCAAAAGGCACCTGAAGGACACTCAGACCATGAGAAACAAAGATTGAACTTCACCCCAGTATGAGGTCCAGAGTGCTCTGGAGCAGGTTTTCATCAAGGATGTCTCTGTACATTGCTGCATTCATCTTTCCCTCGATCCTGACTAGTCTCCCAGTTCCTGCTGAAGAAAAACATCCCCACAGCATGATGCTGCCACCATCATGCTTCACTGTAGGGATGGTATTGGCCAGGAGATGAGCGGTGCCTGGTTTCCTCCAGACATGATGCTTGACATTCAGGCCAAAGAGTTCAATCTTTGTTTCTCATGGTCTGAGTGTCCTTCAGGTGCCTTTTGGCAAACTCCAGGGGGGCTGTCATGTGCCTTTTACTGAGGAGTGGCTTCCGTCTGGCCACTCTACCATACAGGCCTGATTGGTGGAGTGCTGCAGAGATGGTTGTTCTTCTGGAAGGTTCTCCTCTCTCCACAGAGAAACGCTGGAGCTCTGTCAGAGTGACCATCGGGTTCTTGGTCACCTCCCTGACTAAGGCCCTTCTCCCCCGATCGCTCAGTTTGGCCAGGCGGCGAGCTCTAGGAAGAGTCCTGGTGGTTCCAGACTTCTTCCATTTACGGATGATGGAGGCCACTGTGCTCATTGGGACCTTCAATGCTGCAGAAATGTTTCTGTACCCTTCCCCAGATCTGTGCCTCGATACAATCCTGTCTCGGAGGTCTACAGACAATTCCTTGGACTTCATGGCTTGGTTTGTGCTCTGACATGCACTGTTAACTGTGGGACCTTATATAGACAGGTGAGTGCCTTTCCAAATCATGTCCAATCAACTGAATTTATTACAGGTGGACTCCAATCAAGTTGTAGAAACATCTCAAGGATGATCAGTGGAAACAGGATGCACCTGAGCTCATTTTTGAGTGTCATTGCAAAGGCTGTGAATACTTATGTACATGTGATTTCTTTCGTTTTCAAATTCTTTGAAATTGTTTTCAAACAGGTAATGAAAGTTTGGAAAAACAAGCTGATCGACCCTAACCACCTTCGCAAGCGCGACTTGAGCAGGACATTTCACATTGGTAAGTTTTAATTTTGTAGCTTTCTTTCAAGTACACTGTTGATTATTGTGAACCTAACAAAGCTTCAAGTAAAAGACACATAGTGCATCTAAGTTAGTCATATTTTGCTGGAAAGGGTGAAGCCAAACTTTTGTCGCCAGAGCTATGAATGGAGAACAGAGGCTTACTCCCGGTTGGACATTACCGAGAGTGTTAAGGAGTTAGTGAGCAAGTTAGCCGTGAATACCGTGGATTGCAGACATAAAATTACTGTTTGTAAAAATAAATCCATCACCACAATTGATCACTATTCATGATAGTAAGAATGACAAACACTCTGCATAATTCTACACAATTGTAGGTAAAAGCAGCTGATTAGCAAAACTATTTCAACACAATAACATTAGCTAGCAGGTTAGCAGAGGCCTACAGCTGTGCACTGGGTGCACACTGTAGCTACAACACAAAACTCCGCATTTGAACTCTCAGTAGCAGATAAATCCACAAATAATCAAGCATACTTACAGGTTGTGATCCTGAAGTGCCAGATTGTCCCAACAAATTAGGAACTGCACCATCTTTCAGGAGTAACCGTCTTGAAAATCTGGCATTGGTTGTGGTTGTACTGCTGAGGAATAGTGGTAAAATAAATTAACCACTGATTCTTCAATTCATCTTCCTTTTGAAGTCTAAACAAAGAGGTTTTGCTTTCGGAGTGAAAAAAGTTCTTGACATGGTGACAACACTAACACAACGCATCCTGGCCTCGGCTATAACTACCTTTATTTAAGGGCGGGCCAAAGTAGCCCTTAGGCGGGCATTATGCAAATATGTTACATAGTGACATAGATATTTTATGGAAGAAATGGCTGGACTACAAACCAGGAGTTTTATGTAGTTCAGGAGCAGTGTTGTCTGTGGGGGAGGATAACTCCCTTTTGCGTGGACTTTGTTCTTTGTAACTTTGCAGACCTTTTACATGCACAAACAGCTATATTACACACTAAAGCAAAGGTAAAATCCCAAAAAGCATAATAGTTCCTATTCACTTATTGCTTTCATAGACACAGAAAAGCTTTAGTCTTCTCATCTGAAAAGAAATGATAACTTTCAGTAGCTCTTTGTTTGAGTGGTTTATTAAGTTCACACCATCAATTTGCATAGCTAATTGAGTATTAAGAGGATTATAAAGGCTTGTTCTTTCTTTAAAAAAAAAAAACACATCACAAAATTTGCAATGGTTCTAAACCAATACAGTATTTTAAAAGTGCAACTGAAATTCTGCATGCAGATATGTAAATACCATAACTAATCCTATTAAAACTTTAACAAGAGACATTATTTTAGTGAACAAAATGGACAATTATGCAAGATTATTCAACTAATTGTGACTTCTGCTCCTCACATAAATTTACCATGGTAACATGGTTTCTTCCAAAATACTATAGTTACTACTTTTATTGGTAAAACAATACACTTAAAAAAAAAAAAAAAAAAAAAAAAACCTTTTTAAGATTTATGCATTTCAATTTCATAACAAAATTCCATCAAATTAAATTGAGTAATCTTTTAAAAAAACTAAACAGCATACTTTAAGTTTTATTAATTTTGTTAAATATTACACAATTCAACTGGATGGAAATTTGTTATGAAGTTGAAATGCTTAAATCTTTAAAATAGGCTAATATATACAGTGTATGTGTATATATTACACTGTATATACTATATATATATATATATATATATATATATATATATATATATATATATATATATATATATATATACACATACACGCACACACACACACTGGCGGCAAAAAGTTTAGAATAATGTACAGATTTTGCTGTTTCGGAAGGAAATTGGTACTTTAATAGTCAGGACATTACTGATGTTAAAAAACAGCACCATCACTATTTGAAAAGTCATTTTTGATCAAATCTAGACAGGCCCCATTTCCAGCAGCCATCAATCCAACAACTTATCCTTGAGTAATCATGCTAAATTGCTAAATTAAATATCAAACAATGCTGAAAGCTATTTGGTTCTTTAAATGAAGCTTAACATTGTTTTTGTGTTTGTTTTTGATTTGCCACAGTGTGCAATAGACTGGCATGTCTTAAGTCAATATTAGGTCAAAAATGGCAAAAAAAAAAAAAAAAACAGCTTTCTCTAGAAACTCGGCAGTCAATCATTGTTTTGAGGAATGAAGGCTATACAATGCTTGAATTTGCCAAAAAAACTGAAGATTTCATACAAAGGTGTACACTACAGTCTTCAAAGACAAAGAACAACTGGCTCTAACAAGGACAGAAAGAGATGTGGAAGGCCAGATGTACAACTAAACAAGAGGATAAGTACACCAGAGTCTCTAGTTTGAGGAACAGATGCCTCACATGTCAGCTGGCAGCTTCATTGAATTCTACCCGCTCAACACCAGTTTCATGTACAACAGTAAAGAGAAGACTCAGGGGTGCAGGCCTTATGGGAAGAATTGCAAAGGAAAAGCCACTTTTGAAAAAGAAAAACAAAAAGAAAAGGTTCGAATGGGCAAAGAAACAGACATTGGACAACAGATTGTTATCCAATTGGAAAAGAGAGTAATGGATCTTAACCCCATTGAGCTTTTGTGGGGTCAGATAGACTGTAAGGTTGGCCACCAGTGTATATACAGTATAGTGTATATATTCAGTGTATAACAGAGACAACTTGGTATTAGGCACCAGTTAAAAAAAAAAAAAAAAAGAAATTAAAATGACAGAAAGATTCTTATATAGCTTCTTACACATCTTGAAAGATATAATTGTAGTAACTATGGTATTTTCGTGCAAACTATGTTTGCCATGGTACATATTTCTAAGCGCAAATTTCTGACTTTCTTAGCACCAAAATCTGTGACCAGTTTCTGTGATAACCTGCAATTGTTACCTAAATGAGATAGTTCTACCTGAACTAACCCTTAAAATTTGCTTTGATGTGACCTAATCTATTCACGTTGATTAAGTTATGTTAAATAATATCTTTGAGTTAATTTAGATGATATCTTTTTTTTTAGAGGTATGGTTTGCACTCACAAAGAGCTAGACAATAAAAACTAGAAATAAAGTATTTGATAAATTATAGATCTGAGAATAACTCATTAAATAACTAATTTATATACAGTACAGACATGTCAAAGATTCTTTTAATTTCCATGTCTTTTCCAGGCCTCTGTATCACAATTAAAACATTTCCTGATCATGGCAAACCTGGTACACAAGCACATACAACTCTATTTTCATTCTCTGACAGTCTTTTTAAAAAGTCAGACCCATGATTATAGCTATCTAAAACACGTTTGGCTGCCTTTTAAGGCATAAGCACAGACCATAAAGTGAATTTTCATTTTTCCTCACCACATGAACAAAATGACCAATCGTCCCAGTAGAAAACCCCATGAGCCTAAATTTAGACTCACTATTCCATAAGGAATCCATATTCCACTGGTCTTTTGTTCAGGAATGTTCAGAAGTCATGGTGTGAGCAGGCTTTAAATGAAGCTGAGTGAGCAGCATATTCTATTCTGAGCGAGTCGCTCACTCCAGCAGGCCTTGTTTTGGCCCGAGGCGAGTCTGCCAGCGCTGACCACTCCTACCTCAGGTAACACTAAGCAGACTCCTTCAAGAGCCCATAAATGAGGAGTGAGGAAAAGAGGGGGATGCTTAGAGTGACTCGGTGTATAATGTGTCCTCTACAGAGCTGGATAGACTGGTGGAAAGAATCTTTAATTGTGCATGTTTATGCATTATGGCCACAATTTTCTTGCTGCCCATTAACAGAGGAGTCACGATGCCTAGAACAGAGCTCTTATGTGGTCAGATTAATGAAGCTCAGTGCACTAGCTGACTCCTGTCATAAGTGACAGCTCTGAATTACAAACGGGTGAAGTCATCAGAGAGTCAGAGCCGTGGTTATTGCTGCCACGACCCACAGTTCACTGTTTCCTGTGACACTGGGCGAAAAAGTCAGCTTAACAGCAAGCATTACCTCATGTATTACAAAGTGGACATGCAATCAGAGAGAGAAATATCATGTAGCACGTTTTCATGACAGAAAATGACCTGGTAATGTTACATTGAATATGCTAAATTGCTGGTGGTTTTAGGCAATTTGAAAAGGGCAGCATTTTGCATTAATAGAGAAAAACATAAGCCTGATCTAAATGCACTCTGCTGTTAGTTTACTATGCATGTGGTCAATCATTTCAGTTGCGCTTTTGGTAAAACAACACTGGGGGGGGGGGGGGGGTTGTGTAATTGGGCTTGCGGATGATTTATTTGTATGCGCCCAATTCACTGAAAGGAATTATGCAAATCAGGTAATGGCACACACACACACACACACACACAAAAATTGTGTTCTATGAAATTTGCATGCCGCAGTTCTAGACTGTCCGGGTCAGTTCTGAGTTATACTGTAGTTTACGGAAGATGCAGCAGACTGAAGGCCCTTGCATGCCTCCTTCAAAATCCAAGAACGAACGGGTTTGACGTCAATAAGAACAAAATCTGCCCAAAAAGGTATATATATATATTTTTTTATCTTTTATTACTTTTGGCCAAATTTCATATACGTAAGTTTAAATTTTCCAATCATGAACCACATTATAAGGCATTTCTTAATAAATTTAAGCAATATTCTGAAATGCTTTCTGCATCTGAAAACAAAAAAGCTAGGAAAAAACACTTGTCTGTTGTGCTTTATTTTCAGTTATTTATTTTACTTTATTATATTCCTTTCGCTTTATTTTATTGTTATTGCTGTGACTTTTATATATTTTTATTTATTTTTTACTGTATTTTTATTATGTATTCATTATTATTATTGTTGTTGTTGTTGTTGTTGTTGTTGTTTTACCCCCTGGCTGTTGGTGTTTTTTTACCACTAAGTGATTTGTTCAATAATAATAATAATAATAATAATAATAATAATAATAATAATAATTTTAAAAAGACAAAGAGGGTGTTTTTAAGTTTGTTTCGGTGGTTCACAACAGCTCGCCGGGTGAACTTTCAGAAAAACTTATTACCAGCTGCTAAACACCTTCTTACTGCCATTGGTTCACTTCATCAGCACAGTAGGTGTGAACTAGAGCGCCACCTACTTTGAGGCCGACAACTAATTTCCGTTAAGTCAGTTAAAGGTGCACTCAGTAATTTTTTTCTTGTTTAAAAAGTTTTACTTCTAAATAAATTATTCATAATTTTGAAACATGTATAAAATAATGAGCACTCACATGAGATGAAGACTCCAGCCATATTAGTAACTGTTTTAGCTTTTTTGTCGTTAAGCTGTTTTATTCTACATGTGGAGCGTTCCCTCAAGGGAGCTACCATGTTAGGATCACACGACCAGCTGAAAACTACACAATTAATTTCAGGCCTGTTATTGGACACAAGGTCAGTGTTTTAACTACTTAATGATTTAAAGTAATATATATGCAGTAGATAATGAGGCATGACATCATTGATAAAATATTTTAATGTCATATTAGTTGAAGTTTTTCATGTAGTCTTGAGCGTCCTTATATTTAAATGCTCCTCTAAATGCCTCCTCCTGCAGTGTGGCTTGTTGTCTGAATGTTCACAAACAGTATGTCATTGCTCAGCTGTTTCAAACATCTTTTTGGCTCTGAATGAAGAATGAAGACGCACTTCTCCATAAGTGTGCTGGGGCCTTAAATGCAAAAGTATATGTGTGCCAGTTGATCTCGTGCACAGTGTTTTTCATCAGCATTTTCTCCCCCAGGTATTTCCATATGGCAGATGGTGAATAAATCCCATAAACTTTTGTTCAAGCAGGACAATATCTAGGGACTACAAAATCATGGAGACATGAGGGTGTGCCAGTAAGCAGCTACCTACATTTTCATGACTGAAAATGATTTAAATTTTAGATTGTTTCTCACCAAAACCTATCATGTGTCTTCAGAAATTGAAAATAGTTGCCTGAATTACTTTGTAAGCTTAAAGATTAGGCACTATTCACTGACAATTTACTGAGAAGACGGCCCGCAATATTCTTCTTCTGTGTTATACATTAGATAAAAAAGTCATACAGGTTTATAATACGAGGGTGAGTTAAATTGTTGGGTGAACTATTCCTTTAATGCCCTGGTCTGCTAGCACAAAAGTTGTTGATTTGATCTAAATCAGAAGTAACTGAGACATTGGAGAGTTGCTGGGATTATAACCCTGTTCAATCGCCATTGTGCTTTTGAGCAAGCCCCTTTTTTCCAGTTTACTTGAGGGCACCTTTACACTTTACTTGTATCCTTTTTTTACCTGCTTTGGTAAGTATAAATGTGTGCACTTTCAAGTAACTTACTTTGATAAGAAAACATTTGTACAAATGTAATTAAATTCAAAAGCCTCAATCAGCTTCATTCTAACCACAGACACAATATTTTCAAATCATCCCCCAGTATGTAAAGGAACTGATTTACATCTAGAAAAGTAGTTCCACCTTAAAACAATAATTTACGACCTGAAGTATCATGTGATACCAGACAATCATGCGAAGTACATGTGAAAGTGAAACTCAACAGGCACCACATGTGACTTTCAGATGTAAAAGTGAAAGTGGATATTTAGAGTAAAAAAGGACTTACATTTTGAACTGTTTCCCGCCCACACCTATTATATCACTTCTGAAGATATGGATTTAACCACTAAACAGAAGATTCATGGATTACTTCTATGTTTCCTTTATGTGATTTTTGGAGCTACAAAGGTCTGATCACCATTCACTTGCATTGAATGGACCTACAGAGCTGAAATATATATATATATATAAATGTGTTTGTGTTCTGCTGAAGAAAGAAATTCATACACATCTAGGATGGCATGAGGGTAAGTAAATGATGAGAGAATTTCATTTTTGGGTAAACTATGCATTTAAATCACATTTTAATACACACACACACACACACACACACACACACACACACATACATATATATATATATATATATATATATATATATATATATATATAATTACTAATAATTAATCAGGAGACAGCATGGAATAAATGTATAGTTTTAAAAAATACTTTGTCACAATGCATGACTATTTCAGTGAAATTCAAAAAGGTTCTTAAAAATGTGTGCAATTTTTTCAAAGCCATCTGGTTACAATAGTGGGTAGAAATCAAATTGCACCTTTAAAAGAAATGATGACCAGTTACAGCACCAAAATATACTAGCATTGCATATTTAGTAATATTTATCACTAAACTGTTCCTACTGTATATCACTTTTCATTCTACATATACTGTATATGCTATACATTTTAACCTCAAATCATATTTAAAAAAAGTTCACACCCACGTTGCCTGCCAGCTACTCAAATATAGTCCTACATTACCATGACAAATGGAAAGACATATATCATCATCACTGTCATACACAAAGTAACTGACCCCATCCACTTTTGATGCCCCACTGTCCTTGTGACCTGAAATGCTATTTACAGTATGTACAGTGTCTTCATTGTCTTTCTTCTTTGCCGAATTTAGTTACTTCCCTCTGACGATACACTATTTCCATCCAAGGACATTCTGGAATATGAATTATGTTTGAGCTAAAGTGTAAATACCCCGTTGACAAATTGTTGGTATTACACTTGTGTGGAATCTGATGCGATACACATTGGCGTAGGCCCTGTGCCCAGCAGGCTTTGGGTTGCCTTGTCACTAGAGTTGAGAAACCTTGGGAAGTGTGCAAGCTTTTAGCATGGAGCTTTGATACCCACTGGGGGGAATGAGATGTTGAGAGAGTTTGTTGATGTGTGGTGGTGATGAGTCATTATGAGATTTGGCGTTTTGTTGGAAGAAAAAGTCTCAAAAAATGACTTGGCTTAATCAGATTATTTTGTTTCTCTGGGATGTACAAGATGTGTTAGATGAGTGGTTCTCAACTGCTAGGTCACAGCCCAAAAACAGATGTTTTGATAGGGTCAGGGCAAGCAGGGAAAAAGCAATGCTAAATGCAAACAATTCAATGCATATAACCATATTAATTAACAGATTCCCTTAGAGGACAGGGAGTGAATTTACTTTCAGAAATAAGTTTGCATTAACCTTACAATTATTTTGGGTTCCCTTGCAAAACCTTTCTCTATCCCTTATAAAAAATAACCATGGTTTTACTACAGTAGCCATAGTTGAACTTTGGTATATACCCTCTTGTTCTTTGCTCCTGTGTTGGTTCTGTTTATGTGAAGAGCTTTGTAAGCCAGTATACTGCTGTGGAGTTTATGTTTACCTTCTTCATTAAGTTGTATTTTCTTCTGTTTATTTATCATTAAAAGAGCTGCATCTGGATCCTCTCTCTCGCCTCATCACTACACAGACCCTGACAGAAGAAACGACCACTGATAATGGATCCAGCAGAACTGATTGAGAGACTTTCCCAAGGGTCCACTCCTGCGGTGGAGTACTGTCTCAAATTTTAGAATCTGGCCGCCCAATTGAACTGGAATGAGAGATCCCTCACTGCTATGTTCTGGTTTGGACTTAATGGCCCAGTGAGGAAGCTGGTCCCTTTGGATTGTGATTGTCTGTCTCTTCAAGATTTTATCTCTGAAATCTTAAGGGCTGACCTTCTGCTCCTAGCTCAGGTGGTCCTGGAGACCCCCTCGACGGAGGCCCCTCTGCTCCTAGCTCAGGTGGTCCTGGAGACCCCCTTGACAGAGGCCCCTCTGCTCCTAGCTCCGGTGGTTCCGGAGACCCCCTCGACGGAGGCCCTTCTACTTCCTGCTCCTCTAGCAGCTCCGCCCCTGAGTCTTCCATGGCTCTGCCCACTCCTGAGACTCTTCCTCCTGCGGCACTGCCCCTCCACCTCCTTAGCGTCCTGTGGCTCTAGCTCCTCCCCCCCCCCCCGCAACTCCATTCCCTGAGGCACTGTCTCCTGCATCTCTGCCCCCTGTACCCTTGACACCATTGCCTCCAGACCCTCTGCCAGTGCTCGCAGCCATGGAGGTTCTTTCCCAGTCTGACCTCTGTCCAGCGGCTGTCCAGGTTCTGTCTTGTCACTTATGTTTTCTCCAAGGACTCTTATTTTGAAAAGACTCTTTAGTTTGAAGTTATGTATCTTCCTCTTATGTCTGTCTTCCTGTTCTTTGCCCTAATTGTATCCCAGGTGTTCCTCGTCTCTTTGTTATCCTATGTGTATACATACCCTCTTTTTTTTTTTTTTTTTTTTTTTTGCTCCTGTGTCAGTTCTTGTTTTTATGTAGAGCTTTGTAAGCCAGCATACTGCTGTGGAGTTTCTTTACCTCCTTCGTTGAGTTGTATCTTCTGTTTATTTATCATTAAAAGAGCTGCATCTGGATTCTCACTTGCCTCATCACTACACAAACCCTGACAGAGATTCATGGCAAAACTGTACAAATAATACAGCAGAGTCAAAGCTATGGTAATAAAAATTATGCACATTGTACCAAAAAAAACAGGATGTTTAAAACCATATTTGCAGCACAAATTAACCATGGTGTCACAATATAACCTTTTATTATCGTAGTTTTGGCTTTCCTGTATTACAGCAGTTTTGCCACCAATATATCATGGTTAAAATATGATTACTTCAGTAAACCATGGTAAATTCTGTGGTTATGGTTTTACATTATTAAAATGGTCATTATTACATAATACAAATAGTTCAACTGCGGTTACTGTAGAAAAACCATGGGAGGGAGCACAAAACGTAAATATAAAAACTATAATATATTCCTTCTCTGTCCTCTAAGGGACTCAGTAAAATCGTGCATAGTGTAGGATAGCTAAGTAAATCGGCTTTTTGAAAAGGGAAGAGAAAACGATTCCAGTATTTCTGGATGCGACTTTTGTTGATTTCAAAGGCGTTACGTCTAATCAAACTCTCGCTAATTCATCTGTCATTTGGTTGAAGTTAACTAAATTAGACTGATGTCAATGTAGACAGATTGTGTTACATGCCCTCAGCATCAAAAACCATGAAAGAAATCTACATAAAGTTAAAAAAAATAATATGGGATGACTTTCAGCAAAGCAAAATATGGCTTGTACCACAATGTGTTTAATGCTGTGAAACATTAGCTGACAAGAGCATGAAACCACTGAAATTTAAGAGACATTTAGAAACCAAAAAATGTCAAACTTCATATTCAGTTTATGTAATAATAATTATGCACATTATTGGACAAGTATGATTCTACTAATCAAGTTCAATGTTTGACTTTAAATGGAAGAGTCTAATATCTGTGCCACTAGCATCCTCATTGCAAAACTTGTGATCCGATCCATCTTCCATTGGCCAATACAACAGATAGTTCCGGCTCAAGTTCACCATTGGTTGAGCCAATGTTGCTGTGTCGGGCTGGACAGGCCACTCATAAAAACAGAGCAAAATTTTCATTGCACTATACTGTAGAGCCACAGTTTTTGTACATTTTAACATAGATATAGGTTGTTTAGTTTAGTTAAGGTTTATTTATAGTTGTCTCTGAATATTAAGCTGGGACAGGAGAAAGTATTTTAACATTGCGAACAATTACATATTGCAACTTTAAGGACATTTTATTTACTTTTGTACGATAATCAATTTGGTACTTTGTTGGGTCACCACTTGATGTCCAATGTAAAATCTGGGTCCTGAAGTTGGAAAACAGTTAGAAGACGATGATTAGGACATTCATTGATTAAAATCGATTTTTATACACTCAGCCGACTATGTAAAGGTCAAAATCTACATTGACGTATGAAGTCACCTTTGCTCTGGTAGACTCAGTTTGACCTTAAACATCTCTAGAGGAGGCTATTGCTCTTTTTCCTGGCTAAGAGGTTTATTTTGGCTCCAGTAGATGTGGCTTATCCTATTATATTGCCTCCATGCAGTAATTATTAATCTATTTGCATTGTCCTGAAAAGCCCTGTTATAATTTTGTCAGCCGGCACACGCTATTTACTCAATATTAAGCAATAAAACCTAACTCCAGAGGTAATCATCTGTGAAATCACTAGTCCTCGATTCACCTGCAAGATGGATGAGTGATCAGCAAAACCCTTTTGGACAGGACTCGAGAGACAGACAGGTGTACAAGCAAATTGTGCCTACTCATCTGCTACCGTGAAATGGGCTACTAATACATGGGCCTTATGTCTGCTGGATCATTTAGATTAATGTGTGTCATGGGAATGGTATTAAAATTTCATGGATGTGTGGATGGAAGGTAGGATAAGTGGATGGGTTTAGAAACATCCCTGAAAGTGAGCTATTGTTGTTACAGGGTTTAAAAAAAAAAAAAAAAATACAATTCCCACCACTGTGTCCATCAATATGCCATGACATTTGTTTGTGAGTATGGGCAGTTCTGGTTTTTAAAGGGAGAGTTCATACAAAAATACAAAAATTCTGTCAACATACACTCAACTGCCAGGTGTTTCAAATGTTTGAGACGTTCTTTCTTCCATGGAACACAAAAGGAGACGTTCCAGGAAAACAGAGCAAAGCTATTTATGACTCATGCTGCACTCCATAGATGTTTGTCCAATCAAATGCTTTCTAGAGTGAAAATGTCCCTCCCCCTGCGTCAAACCAACAAGTAGCAAATCATGGTTCAAGGCTGTAAAGAAACAAAAGCTTATTGGCTATTAAAAAAAATATGTCCCATGCAAGCTTCCTGTTTCAGTAGGAGATAACACCGGGCAGAAAACTGTGCTTGTCAAGCCATTTCATGGTGTATTTAAGTCTTATCTTACCGCTGTTGTAAGGAGACACTGATGTTTATTTCCCCGGTGTGATACTTTCACAGTACATTTTCAACCTTCAACCCTAAAACTTTTCAAACATTTGTTTTCCTGCCAAAACACTACGCAATAAACTTATTAAAACAGTTTTGTGTAATATTCTTTAGGTACATGATACATCACTTTTGTGAGGTGTCTGACAAATTACTGACAAAGTTGACTATTTTTAGCATAAATGAAATTTTTGGGGGATATGTTTTGATACCATGTGTGAACAAAGTCAGGACATTTTAGTCCAATAGAATAACATTAACTAGCATTTTCAGGCAATAGAAAATCCTCTTTGGGTCAAAATGACCAGAAGACAACATTAGGGTTAATCAAAGTGATCAAGTGACACACAAATCATGGCTATTATTAACAGTGATTTTATCAGCCTTCCAGGCTAGGCTGTGGATTTTTGCACGCACTTCACTTCTACCGATCGATTTTGCTTTAAAAATTAGATTTATTGAAATATGAATTTTTTTTTACCAAAAATATTTCTACATTTAAATTACACCTCAAAAGAAATGAAAAGATAATAAAATCACAAAGTGTTCAAACTAATTCATATAGAACAGCCTCCCAAAATCCAAACATTTTATCCTTTCCAACTTCTTCCACCGGCATCTTTTGCAGTGACTTAAAATTCACTCTAAGACAACAGGAAAAATACCAATACAAATTATATCATAAATTAAATTTTAAATATAAACATAATAATAAACATAAATTTAAAAAACCTTGGCCTCTAGAAAGTTTAACACAAATCTCATAATTTTGTTTTTTGTTTTTTTTAAAGCGGCTACAACAGTGATTGTCAGGGACATAATTCGATGTTCCACAAAATTTTCAGAGTTTGAACATTGACTTTATTACCAGCCTGGTGGTGAAATCTCTAAACTGCAAACTGAGTTTTAAATTTGCACTGACAATAGACATGGTTCTGAAATGTCTTTTTCAATTACCTGTTTCTCAGAAAAATAGCAGAATGTGCTTTGCGCCACTTCATTATATACCAACAGTTTGCGTGTATACACCCACAGATAATGCAAACACTTCCACCCACGCCCACTTGCGCTTTGCACTGGAATGAAAATTGTTATTAGCGTGCTCACAGAATTTTGATTCTTGGTCGTGTCACTGCGCCTATAGTGCGGTCATGAAAATAGAGCCCTAAGTGTTGTCCTTTAGACTTTTCTTCTGAGTAATGCTTTATTTACAAAGAACGAGGGTTGCAAGATGAATTTGCAATGTTGATGGGTGTTTTATTATTTACAATACCTCACTTTAGGAGAGAGTGCCACAGACTGACCCTGATAATCCCCCCAACAGGCCCTTTTTCTGTCTCCTTGAAGCACAGGAATTACCACTCAGCATGCATACTGTGCTCTTTTAGAACACTAAAACCATCATTCCTGTGAATTTACCAGCTACTGCTTACTGTTTTAATATTACTAGATTATGTTCTCTCCAGACACCTTTTTAGTTAAAATAAAGATATGAAAAGCACTGAAAAACTGAATACAGTGTAAATGGTCCCTTAGAAGTTAGCTGCCTATGTAGGCGGTAGACAGCAAGTCAGCTTAGTAGATTTTAGAACAGAGCCTCAATTTCATGAACACTGCATGACAATGTCATAGTCTGAAGAAAGAGTGTTTCGAAAATTCAAGTGAGATGGTTAAGACACCACTACAAAGCTCCACCTGAGAAACTCAGAAGAACGGCATTAGTGAAGAGGGAGAAAGCAGGTTGGCAGATTTAGTAGCTTTGAAAAACAACTGCAAATGAAACAATTACCTCCATCCAATGAACCTCACAGTGACAGTCAATTTGAAAACAAGTCACTCCATATCAACAGAGGAATCCACAGGACTGGGTGACAGTACTGTGGAGAGGTTTGACGCCCTTTTAAGGGGACAATTTAGTCATCTTTGGAGACTCAGGGGAAGTGGTGGAGGCTTTGGTGCTAAGCTCCAAGCCGTGTGAGTAAGAGCCAGAAGCAGTACTCAGGCTTTGAGGGAGTAATTCAAGTACATTTGACAGAAGAAAAAAAAAAATATGACAAACAAATCTCTATAAGGCTCCAAACAGTTCACGATCACTTTTGAATGGATGTTTGAACATTTCAGAAGAAAAACGAATTGTTTTTGGATTAATGCCCAAAAGTTTACTTTTGGAACAGCTTCAACTCATAGTTTGAGTGTGTAACCGGTCCTGCTGGACCCGCTCTGAATGGGATTTGAACCGACATCTCCAGTGTGGGACACGGACACGTTAACAAGGAGACTAAATCTCATCCCACTCCTGAGACTCACCGCAGGAGTGGACCCTTGGGAAAGTCTCTCAATCAGTTCTGCTGGATCCATATCTGCAGCCTTTAGTGTCAGTCGCTAGTGCGGCTCTTGAGGCCAGAGGAGTGAGGTTTACACACTGCACAGCTACCTACCAGCTGGCCACCATTACACTCACCCCCCCTAAACCTCACTCCCATCCTGGGATTCAGCACCACTGTGACTGGTCCTGCTTGACCCGCTCCAAACGGGATGCAGACCGGCATGGGAGGTGGGTGCGCTAACAAGGAGGCTAAAGGCTACAGCCTCTAGTATTTAGTTGCTAGTGTGCCTCTTGAGGCCGGGGGAGTGAGGTTTACACATACCGCACAGCTATCACATAGCACATGTGCACATCTACAAAACAAGCATAGCATTTCATGATGCTTCTAGTTTGTGCAACCAGAGTGTGAGAGAGTATTATTCATAACTTCTAATAAAAAAAAATAATAAAAAAACAAGTTACAAAGACAAGAATTATTAATTGTTTTGATCATGAACATACAATGTCACTAGATTAAATTGTTTAATCGTGATTAATCTCATAATTTTTCATAGTAAATCTAAAACCTAAGATTTTAAAAGTAGTAAAATGTGACTCTATATATACTTTTTTCCTGTCATAATGCATTTATTTGTTCTTTGGAAAGAACAACACAATAGAACAATACAGTGTGTAACAAAAATGCTTTATTTACATTTTCCAAACTCCATGGTATAAATTCTCTAAAATAGCTCCAATTTGAGTAACATTAAACATTTCCCAAAGTCTAAGTGGCATGTTGACTGATTGAAAGAACTAGTATTCATTGCAGTGCACATGAAACCCTCATTTAATATTAATCAGTCGGCAGGCTGTCTTTTCACTTTAGATATGGAATGCACATGATTTGTGTCATGGCATCAAGTGCCACGTTGAAGTCAGATGAAAAGCGTGTTTTGTTCTGCTTTTAGCGGCGGCACTTCCAGTGTTAATTAATCCAAACTGTCCGGTGATCATTAGCTAACACTTCAAAAGCTCAGCGGCAACAGGTACAAAGTTGAAATTATATTGAATTTGAGCAGAGCGTCAACAGGGAGAAAAACTAACGGCACAGTGGGCTTGTAAGAACTGACATGCTTATGTGATAAAATGCTGACTTACAAAAGACGCGTGGAGGACTTCAGTGAAGTCCCGCAAAGTTCCTTCAGCATTAGTTTTATAAGAGGTTCTTTCTCCTGCACTTGATCATTGGCACGGACTCGCTGTTGTGTGTTTTTAGTGTGTATATGAGGGTAATGTCCCCACTAAACACATCGCAAAGGCCCCACCCTCTAACAGTGTTTACAACTCACATGGAGCTGACTAAAATGTCAAAATCTAATGTCAAATTGGTACATGCCTTAATCGCAATTAAGAAAAATGAAAGCATTAAAATGTTTAAATTAATCGCAAGCGTTACTGTTTTAACGCTGACAGCACTAATATAGATAGATAGATAGATAGATAGATAGATAGATAGATATACACTGGCAGCCAAAAGTTTGGAATAATGTACAGATATTGCTGTTTCAGAAGGAAATTGGTACTTTAATTCACCAAAGCGGCATTCAACTGATCACAAAATATAGTCAGGACATTACTGATGTAAAAAAACAGCACCATCACTATTTGAAAAAAAAGTCATTTTTGATCAAATATTTTCCCTATTGGTTGATGTGAACATTAAATGAAGCTCCTGACCTGTACCGGCATGATTTTATGCATTGCACTGTGCTTAGGTGTATTTGGTGTACCTATAAAGTACTCTGTGAGTGAATACTGCTATATATTTCTATATATAAAGTAAATGTTAAGTATAAGTAAATTGTTACTAGTGCAAATGTCCATTTGTGATGTCAGTGTTGTTCTCTGTAATATGGTTTTCAATAGTGGCAGTGTAATGTGATTGTAACTAGTAAGAAAGCCTTTAAAGATATTTTTAATTACTCTCCAAGTGATTGACATCTGAAATCCATTTCCAGATATTTGAAATAGCAAATCTAACATGCTGAAAAATAGTTGCATTTTCACTAGTTGTAATTCAATGGCTGATATCAGAAATGGATATTTGTATAATGTAATTATTGATGTGAAAAAGTATAATTGTTACAAGTAAGAAGTGCATCGCTGATATATATATATATATATATATATATATATATATATATATATATATATAATATTAGAAATTAATTACAGAAATCAATTGTGTTTTGAATGGGAGTAAATAACAGATCATTGTTAAAATTCTACTAGTGAAAACGCAGTTATAGATATCAATAATGTTTTGTTTTTTATTTACTAAATTCCATTCTTGATATCAAAAATATTTATTTCTGTGAGTTATGATATCACATTTGAGATCAAGAGTCAATGTTTTTACTTGAGCAAATGATATTACTGATGTCAAAAATTAGCACTTTCACTAGTAATTCCATTCCTGATATATGAAGAATTAGCATTTTATCTAGTAAAAAGTTTAATTGTTCATATCTACAATTCAAATCCTTCACATGATTAAATTTCGAAAGGGCTTGCGAAACATTCGCCCCCAAATGAAAAATTCCTTACAATTTTCTGTGCACTGATTTCTCACACACATCTGACAACTGAGTATGCTTGAGAAATAAGAACAGGCTGTAAAAGAGATTGGTAAAAACGTAGAATGACCGAGAGGACAGTTTACTTCATGCTTTGTGCCTGAACGTCATCTCTTGTGTTATTTGATGCAAAATAGCAGAAGTCACTGTAATATCTCACACACAATAGGTACACTGAAAATAATTGTAGTATTTAACATGATAACATCAATTTAATAAAAAATAAAAATAAAAATAAAAATAAAATGCTAAATACTTAATTATATGCAGTCAGTTTAAGGTTGAAAAAAGATGCTACCATTATCAAAGCAGCACTGCAATCAATTCTCATAATTACATCCTATTGAAAGTATACTGTATTTGTGACAGTCTCATTACAGATATCTACTGCCTTGCATTCTCTATGTGACAAAATCATATACTTGTGCATGGTACACATTTTTGGCAATGTGGCTATTGTTCAATAGGTGTATAAAAAAGAATCCCTTCACTTTTGCATAAGCTAGACCATGGCTTCCATTTTACATTCCTGTTTTGTGCTAAAACAGTGAATGTATTATCATTGCAGGAGGAGTTCATAGCATTTTAAGCTTAACACTGTAGCACTTCAGAACACTTTCATACTTCATAGGTAACTATGCAGGAATTAATGCAGGACACATGAGTAGTACTATTAAAGGAATATTTCACAAAAAAAAAAAAAAAAAAGCAAATTCTCTCATCATTTACTCACCCTCATGCCATCCCAGATGTGTATCCTTTCTTTCTTCTGCAAAACACAAACAAAGATTTTTAAAAGAATATTTCAGCTCTGTTGGTCCTCACAAGTGAATGGTGACCAGAAGGCACAAAAGGCAGCAGAAAAGTAATCCATAAGACTCAGTAGCTAAATCTATGTCTTCTGGAGCAATATGATAGGTATGAGTGAGAAACAGATCAATATTTAAGACTGTTTTTCTTTTTTTTTTCTTTTTTTTTTTTTTTTTACTGTAAACCTCCTTTCACGTTCACTTCCACATTCTGGAGTGGAAGTGACTTTCACTTTCACATTCAGCCACCTACTGGTTGTAGGTGGTAAAAGGTGGAGATTGATATTAAAAGAAGGACTTTAATATTGATCTATTTCTCACCCACACCTATTATACTGCTTCAGAAGACATGTATTAAAACACTGGAGTCATATGGATAATTTTTATGCTGACTTTATGTCCTTTTTGGGCCTTCTGAGTTCTGGTCACCATTCACTTGTATTGTATGGACCAACAGAGCTATGATACTCTTCTAAAAAATCTTAATTTGTGTTCTGCTGAAGAAAGAAAGTCAAACACCTCTGGGATGGCATGAGGGTGTGTAAATGATGTGAGAATTGTCTTTTTTGGGAGAACTATCCCTTTAACACTTTAGTAACTACTATTAACTAATACTGTATGTAAACACGATGATCTAATCAGTAAGTAATAGCGATCTGATGATTGGTAGTTCACTGTTAGCTAATCGATAATTACTGAATTTTATTTGCCTCATTGAGAACTATTAACTAACTATGGATAATTCAAAATAACTAATAATGAATTACTCAACACTACATTAAATTCTCAAAATCTACTGTCCAAAATGTGAACAATTATGTTTACATTATCATTATGTCAACATGAAAATGCTTTATGTGTGCTGTGTTCTTTAACCAAACTTATGAACCAGACTAAACCTGATCAACTTATGAACATAAAACCCCTCTAAATCACTGCCTGGTGGAATCATATTAGAATCATTTAATCTCTCGTATCTACATATGGCTCAATGACAAATAAGATGAGAGTCAGAGATGATAAAAAAGAAAAATCTTTGAAAATACTGTTTACAATGCAGGTGCCAAATTCTTATAAATGTAATATTTGTATTGGTGTTGGTTTCACACATTTTGTTTTTAATCATTTATATATTTTACAAACAATTTGATTTATTGACTCTAAAAATGTCATTTTGTGTAACCATCAAGTAAAAAGTAGGCTTACTAAAATACTATCTAAGCACCTTAAAACTTAATAATTCTGAAGAAAAAGAAAAATAATCATATTTAAAATATACTGTATATATATAATCTGATATACATAAAGGACTATTCCAGGTTCAATATAAGTAAAGCTCAATTAACATCATTTATAGCATAATGCTCTTACCACAAACAATTATTTCGACTTGACCCACAAATAAGGTTAGCAAGTGATTTTTTTCCTTTCACTAAAATCATGTTAACGTATAATATTTACATTTTGTGGCTATGCTTTTGATATGATGTGTATTTTTGCATGTATGGACTGGCCCCATTCACTTCCATTCTACGTGCCCTACCGTGACCGCAATTTCTTTTCTCTATTTTTTTTTTTTTTTTTTTTTTTTTGGAAGTCAACAATATGTTACAAATTCTGTTAATTGAGCTTAACTTGTATTTAACCCAGTGTATTCCTTTAAAAAAATTGATCAAGCAATATTGGTCGCTGTCTAACAATGAATTCAATTCACATAAAAACTGACAAATCAAAGAGCAGCTTCTGCAAAACAGAATTACACATAAAGCTGAAAATTTTCTTATTGTATAATTTAAATGTAATCTTAAGCCCTGGTGTCACCGTATACCAAGACAGGTGGGTACCATGAAGAACATATGGTAGCACGGCTTTACCATCTGTGCAACTCATTCGCAGAGCTAACGGTGGAGGCATGCATTCTTGGCAGATCTTCTAAAAAGATCTGCACATCATAAAGAATAAACTAGTTCTCTCTCCTTTGCAGTCCATCCTTTGTTATCTGCAAATAACCTGCCATCCATCAATAAGATGCATCTTTGAAAGGGCCTGCAGTACCACCATGCCAAGACAGCAAAAGTTGGAACCAGCATTTTTACTCAGTAACAACCTTTTTACATAAGACAAATGCCCGCTGTTCCGTGTTTCGTCCTCAAGCATTGCATAGATCAGTAACAAGGGCAGGCTGGGTAACAGCATGAGAGCATTAAAGGGACTGAAAGATTCTATATCCGTCAATGATGCCAGGGTGATCTCATTAGTTATTGTAAAGATTCGTACGTGAAGTGTACAAGTTTGAACAGACTCTTAAAAAAACTAAATCCATGAATTGACAGCATTCAAAATGTAAATTGATTTCAGTTTGTATAACTTTAGAGATGTAAATACAAATCTTTACGAATCCTCTTCAAGAAAGGTCAGAACTGGAATTGACGAAACCTTTGTGAAGGTAACCGCCACAGGTGACTGAGTTCAATACTCAGACCCAATTTTATAGTGAGACACTCAGCTTTCCGTAAATGATGGAGAAACTTTGTCAGGCTGGAGAAAGAGCTATTTAATGGCAAATTAATTTTAGAAATGTAACCCAGATGGGATTTAAAATAAAAAAATAAAACAAAACAAAACAAATTAAATAAGACATTTGCACTTTTGTGTGTGTGTGTGTGTGTATGTGTGTAGTTACAACCAGTTTTAAGAAATCACATAGAAGAGAAAATAAAGTAGTTTTAATGTGAAATTAGGTCAATGTGTTAACAGTGTTAAATCTAATTTTGCAATTAACAGACTTAACAAATAATAGACTTAACTGAATATGTCTGAATATGTTTAGCAAAATTAGCAGTAACATGTATTAAGTATTAACAGAAAAATCCATTTATGAATTCCATGAACTCAATATTCATTGAACCTCAATAAAGGATCCATAAACATGAACTTGTCTGTTAAGCGTTTATATATTTGAAGCAATACTTTGATATTTTATGCATCAAGCATAAAAATATAAATGTGCTAAAATCACAATTCATGTATGAATTACCATGAATATTAATGCATAAAATTTTCAATTAATTGCACTTATTATAAACAGTGAAATCAATCTATGAATTCCATACTGTAAATTGAATATGTCCCATTTGATTATCCTAATCAAAGTATTCTTAAACATGTTGTAGGCTAAACAAAAATGTGTACTGTAACACTTCTCAATGGAAGGAGGAGGCAAGAAGCAAGGTTTCCTGGTTCAGGTAGGCGTTTTATTCTCTTCTGTGCAACAGATTCACTCTTTCAGGGTTTTCAGTCAGTTCAATAATTCACTCTCAAAAATAAACAAACTTCTTCACAAAACATTCAGTAGCTTCAACATGTAATGGAAACAGTTTGACCATGCTGCACACTTGTTTCTCTCCCAGAATTTAATCGTCAGGGTCACTATCGGATACTTGTGAATATCCCCGTGCACACATTTCTCCCTCACCATTTTAGTTGTGCCCAAAGCCTCGGGTTGAACCAAGCGTTGGTGGATAGTGGTTTGATTACACTCGGTGTCCACCAACGCTTGATGAGTACCCCCCTTGACACTTACCGGTATCCGGTATGCTCCGGCCCGGTCGGGGGCAGCCTGCGGGAGGTCCGAGACCCGCACCACTGTCCCCAGCTCCATCAGATGGCAATGATCCCGGAAGTGGTCCGGGTCCCCGCACCTCCAGCATGCTGGCCCAGGCGCTACGCCCGCACTTGCATCGGCGGGCACCCTCCCCTGAGAGGGAGAGCGGCAGGGCATCGGGTTAGGGAAGGGTGTTGCCTCCCACGCCCGGGGAACTGGTCTCGGTGGCTGAAGTCCTCCACGTCTGTGTGGGGCAGGAACGGGCCCTGGCTAGAGAGCAGAACAAGAGGAGAGAGGGGAGGGGAATGAGACAGGGGGAGGAGAGAGAGAGTAGGAGGGCTCTTCCACCCTCGGGATCACCACCATTTGGTCCTCCGACGCCAGGCTGTGGCACTGGACCCACTCTGCCGTCCCCTTTGGCAGTCGATGTATTAGTTGCTCCAGTACCACCTGGTCGATGATCCCGTCGACGCCGTGGTCCCCCGCTAGCAACCATCTTCGGCAGGCGTCACGGAGCCGTTGGGCAAAGGCAAACGGGCGATCGGAGCTCTCCAGCTTCAGGTTCCGGAAGAGTTGACGATTCTCCTCCGGACTCCGCCCAACCTAGTAGGATGGCTTTTTTCAAATCTCTGTAAGCCAGGAGGCTTGTTGCCGGCAGTTGTTGAGCCGCGAGCTGGGCTTCCCCGGACAACAGCGGAATAAGTCGGGCTGCCCACTGGCCGATCGGCCAGCCCCAGATCTCGCCGGTGCATTCAAACAAGTGGAGGAATGCCTTGGGGTCTTCCGCCGTCCCCATCTTCTGTAACGCAGGTGGGGGCAATGGCATGTGGATGTCCGGGGTCGCGGCTGGGGGCGCCTCCTGGCTGAGGAGGCTCCGGATCACCTGCCGGTCTTCTGCTTGAGCGCGTAGGAGTTCCACAAACCGGCAATCCTGATCTTGCCGGAGCTCAAGCAAGGTTTGCTGGTGGTTCCGATGTAAGCCAGCGAGGGCTTGGAGGATCTCAGCCAACTGGGAGGACTCTACGGGGTGACTTCCGTCCATCTTCGAACTAATCCCGGGTTTTGGCGCCAGTGTAAGGGGATTCGAGGGAAAGGAGGAGGCGAGAACCGGCTTGACAACTTAAATAATAATTTAATGAACAACTTAACCAAAAACACACAACCATAAACACACACAGAGCAGCTGCCTGTAATTGTCTCTCTCTCGAACTGTCGTCCCCGGCCGCCTTTATCCCTCGCGCGCCCCATCAGGCTGATTGGGGACCGGGCGTGTGTCATTCCGGCCCCGCCCTCCTCGACTCTACATGTATGTTTCAGAACAATATTTTGTTATTGTAGTGGGGAGAGGGGTAAACCTCTCACTTTTTGGTTTTCTTAAGTTTGTGTAAATGTGCTTAGGGTTCAAATTATTTTTCTTTTTTCACGTTAGTTTTACACATGTCTGGTACAAATATGTAGTCTTGTTTCATGAATACAGTAAATACTTTTTTTCACAATCTACCTGAAAGGAAGGAAAGTGAAAAGTTACAACGACAGGTGAGGGGCATATTGCAACCTCACCATATAACAGCTTAAAATCATCTCTAACAGCTCTATCTGATCTAATTAAAATAAAAGAAGACAAACTAAAATATTTTATCAATAAAAATATATTTTTTTTTAACTTTGTCATACAACCCTGTAGCACTTCTCAGTGGAAGGAGGAGGCGAGAAGCAGATTTCCTGGTTCAGGTAGGCGTTTTTATTTTCCTCACTGCAGCACATACACACTCTCAAGGCTTTACGTTGTTCGATAACACAGTCTAAAAACATCCACAAACTAGCTCACAAAATAAAGTCTCAACTTTGTAATAATAATAACTCTTGGCTTCACAGTCCGTGCCCAGGCTCTCTCTCTCTCGTCTAACTACTGTGTGGCTCTATTTATGCCGCTCTCCCCGTGCTCACTGAAATTAGAGACAGGTGTTAGACATAATTTAACTCAGGTGTAAGCGCCCTTACCGCTTTCTCTCTCTCCGGAGAGATGCTTGACCACGCCCCCGCTGCCACATATCCCCACCGCCCGACTCAGGCCGGGGCGGTATCCGGCCTGCCTACCACTCCCCCCCATTCCTGGAAAGGAAATCGGTGACAGCCATCTGCGCCCCCGGTCTGTGGACCACCTTGAACTTAAACGGCTGAAGAGCCAGATACCAACAGGTGATCCGGGCATTGGTATCTTTCATGCAGTGGAGCCACTGGAGTGGGGCATGATCGGAACAGAGGGTGAAGGCCCGCCCCAACAGGTAGTATCGGAGAGTGAGGACCGCCCACTTGATGGCAAGACACTCCTTTTCCACAGTGCTGTACTTAGTTTCCCTCAACGAGAGCTTACGGCTAATGTACAGCACCGGGCGCTCCTCCCCCTCCACCACCTGCGAGAGCATGACCCCCAGCCCCCTGTCTGAAGCATCTGTCTGTAAAAACAAAAGGGAGAGAGAAGTCAGGTGAATGTAAAAGCGGCCCCCCGCAAAGTGCGGCTTTAACTTGCGTGAACGCCTGCTGACACTGCTCCGTCCACTGGACCGGGTCTGGAGCTCCCTTTTTAGTGAGATCAGTCAGTGGGCTGGTGACGTCCGAATAATTAGGTACGGACCTTCTATAATAGCCAGCCAGCCCCAGGAACTGTCTCACCCCCTTTTTGGTCTTGGGTCTCGGGCAGGTCGCAATCGCCGCTGTCTTGTCAATTTGGGGACACACCTGCCTGTGGCCCAAGTGGAACCCCAGATACCGTACCTCCACCCATCCAATCGCGCACTTTTTCGGGTTCGCTGTGAGTCCCGCTCGGTGCAGCGATCTCAGAACCGCCCTCAGATGTTGCATGTGCCGCTGCCAATCATTGCTGTAAATGATGATGTCATCTAAATAGGCAGCGGCGTAAGCTGAATGCGGTCTGAGGATTCGGTCCATGAGACGCTGAAACGTAGCCGGGGCCCCAAACAAACCGAACGGAAGTGTCACAAATTGGTGTAATCCAAACGGTGTGGAGAAGGCGGTTTTCTCACGGGAAATTGGTGTCAAGGGGATCTGCCAACAACCCTTCGTCAAATACAATGTAGAATAAAAACGAGCAGTGCCCAACCGATCCAGCAACTCATCAACGCGAGGCATTGGATACGCATCAAATTTAGACACCGTGTTGACTTTTCTATAATCCACACAGAATTGCACAGACCCGTCGCTCTTAGGCACTAGAACAACTGGGCTGGACCAATCGCTGTGGGATTCTTCTATTACTCCAATATCAAGCATCGCAACCAATTCTTCCCGAACGTTTTTCTTCTTGTGTTCGGGTAATCGATAGGGGCAGCTACGTACCACGACCCCCGGCTCGGTCTCGATGTGGTGATGGATGAGGTTTGTACGTCCCGGTAGAGGGGAGAACACATCCGCAAACTCCTGTTGCAACCCAGCAACCTCCGCGAGTTGACTCGGTGAGAGGTGGTCTCCGCAAATGACCGGGGTGAACTGTTTATGTTTTGAACTCAGCTCCGGTCCGAGCTCCGCCTTCTCGGGAACCACCATAGCCAACGTCACGGGAACTGCCTCCCTCCACAATTTCAGGAGATTGAGGTGGCATATTTGACGTGCGCCCCCTCTATCGGTTTGTTTAATCTCATAATCGAGATCTCCCACTCGTCGTGTGACCTCAAAGGGTCCTTGCCACTTGGCGAGTAATTTAGAGCTCGATGTGGGAAGCAATACAAGCACTTTATCTCCCGGTGCAAATTCCCTTAGCTGAGTTCCCCTGTCATACAGTCGGCGCTGTCGTTCTTGAGCTTGGAGCAAATTCTCCTGTGTTAGCTGCCCCAAAGTGTGGAGTTTTGCTCTAAGATCAAGAACGTACTCAATTTCATTTTTACTGTTTGAAGGTCCCTCCTCCCAGGCCTCTCGCAATACATCAAGCACACCGCGTGGGCATCGCCCATACAGCAGCTTGAATGGGAAGAAGCCAGTGGAGGCTTGCGGGACCTTTCATACTGCAAATAACAGGGGGTCGGGCCATTTATCCCAATTTCTAGTGTCGTCGTGTACGAACTTACGAATTATGTTTTTGAGGGTTTTATTAAATCGTTCCACCAGGCCATCCGTTTGAGGATGGTACACGCTGGTGCGAATCGATTTAATGCTCAACAATTCGTACAGCTCGCGTAGTGTCTGTGACATAAACGTTGTGCCCTGATTGGTGAGGATTTCTTTCGGAATCCCCACCCGGGAGATTATTTTGAAGAGTGCCTCCGCAACACTGCATGCTGAGATGTTGTGAAGAGGCACTGCTTCCGGATATCGCGTTGCATAGTCCACTAGGACCAATACAAAGCGATGTCCGTGTGCTGACCGTTCTAATGGCCCGACGAGGTCCATTCCAATTCTCTCAATAGGGACCTCGATCAGAGGGAGAGGGCACAATGGCGCTTTTGGGGTGGCCAGTGGGTTAACCAGCTGGCATTCGCGGCATGCCGCACACCACCTGTGGACATCGCCGCCAATGCCCAGCCAATAGAAATGGGCTATTAGACGGTTCAGTGTCTTCCTTTCTCCTAAGTGACCTGCCATGGGATTATAATGAGCCGCCTGGAATACCATTTCCCGACGGCTCCTTGGAATCAAAAGTTGGGTTGTATCCTCTTTAGTCCGATTAATTGCAAAATAGGGGTATGAAAGGGCGATGTCAGGCTGGAGTCGTTGACCATCGATGACTCTCACTTGGTCAAAGGTGTGTTTGAGGGGCTGCAGCCTCTCCCCCTCTCTCATCATTATGACGTGGAGCTGTCGAGGACGGCCCCGGCTCCGCCTCCCCTGCCAGAGCATCACACATTGCACATCTCCCTAACTTCATACAGGACCCATCCGCGCAAATTCCCTTTAATAAAACTCTAAAATCAGGCCAATCAGTCCCCAAAATCAGCGGATGGGTGAGGTGGGAACTAACCGCGGCCTCCACTCTATGCTTTTTCCCCCGGAATTTAATCGTCAGGGTCGCCACCAGATACTTGTGAATATCCCCGTGTACACATTTCACCTTCACCGTTTTAGTTGTGACCAATGCCTCGGGTTGAACCAGGCATTGGTGGATAGTGGTTTGATTACACCCGGTGTCCACCAACGCTTGGTGAGTACCCCCCATGACACTTACCGGTATCCGGTATGCTCCGGCCCGGTCGGGGGCAGCCTGTGGGAGGTCAGAGACCCGCACCACCATCCCCAGCTCCATCAGAGGGCACTGATCTCGGAAGTGGCCCGGGTCTCCGCACCTCCAGCAGGCCGGCCCAGGCGCTACGCCCACACTTGCGTCGGTGGGCACCCCCCCTGAGGGGTAGAGCGGCGGGGCATTGGAATAGGGGAAGGTGTTGCCTCCCACACCCGGGGAACTGGTCTCAGTGGCTGAAGTCCTCCTTGTCTGTGTGGGGCAGGAACAGGACCTGGAGAGAGAGCAGAATGAGAAGAGATAGGGGAGGGGAATGAGACAGGGGGAAGAGAGAGAGAGAGAGGAAGGGCTCTTCCGCCCTCGGGATCGCTGCCATGTGGTCCTCCGCAAGCCGGATAGCTTCCTCCAGCGACGCCGGGCGGTGGCACTGGACCCACTCCAACGTCCCTTTTGGCAGTTGATGTACTAATTGCTCCAGTACCACCTGGTCGATGATCCTGTCGACGCCGCGGTCCCCCGCTAGCAACCATCTTCGGCAGGCATTGCGGAGCCGTTGGGCGAAGGCAAACGGGCGGTCAGAGTTCTCCAACTTCAGGCTCCGGAAGAGCTGACGACTTTCTTCCGGACTCCGACCAACCCGTTGCAGGATGGCTTTCTTTAAGTCTCCATAGGCCAGGAGGCTCATCGCTGGTAGTTGTTGAGCCGCGAGTTGGGCTTCCCCGGACAGTAGCGGTATGAGTCGGGCCACCCACTGGTCGAGCGGCCAGCCCCAGATCTCGGCGGTGCGCTCAAAGAGATCCAGGAACGCCTCTGGGTTGTCCGCCGCCCCCATCTTTTGTAACGCAGGTGGGGGTAACGGCGTGTGGGTGTCCGGGGTCACGGCTGGGGATGCCTCCTGGCTGAGAAGGCTCCGGATCGCCTGTCGGTCCTCTGCTTGAGCGCGCATGAGCTCCACAAACTGGCGGTCTTGATCTTGCTGGAGCTCAAGCAGGGATTGCTGGTGGCTCCGATGTAGGCCAGCGAGGGCTTGGAGGCTCTCCGACAACTGGGAGGACTCTACGGGGCGACTTCCATCCATCATCAACCAATCTTCAATTCCCGGGTTTCGGCACTAGTGTAGCACTTCTCAGTGGAAGGAGGAGGCGAGAAGCAGATTTCCTGGTTCAGGTAGGCATTTTTATTTTCTTCACTGCAGCACATACACACTCTCAAGGCTTTACGTTGTTCGATAACACAGTCTAAAAACATCCACAAACTAGCTCACAAAATAAAGTCTCAACTTTGTAATAATAATAACTCTTGGCTTCACAGTCCGTGTTCAGGCTCTCTCTCTCATCTAACTGTTGTGTGGCTCTATTTATGCCGCTCTCCCCGTGCTCACTGAAATTAGAGACAGGTGTTAGACATAATTTAACTCAGGTGTAAGCGCCCTTACCACTTTCTCTCTCTCTGGAGAGATGCTTGACCACGCCCCCGCTGCCACAAACCCCAAAGTTGGGACAGTATTAAAAATGCTAATAAAAACCAAAAGGAGTGATTTGTAAATTATATTCACCCTTCACTATATTGAAAGCACTACAACTACACATTATATGATGTTTTTCCTCGTGAATTTCATTGTTTTTTGAAAATGTACAATCATTTCAATCAGATGATTGCAACATGCTCCAAAAAAGCTGAGACAGGGGCCATTTAAGACTAATAACAATTTGACGAGTTGAAATAACAAGGCAATGTGAAACAGGAGATGTTAAACAAGTGAGGCAATCGTGTCATAGTATATAGGTAGCCTCCAAAAACAGCCTAGTCCATCAGAGCAAGGATCGTTCAAGACTTGTCAATTTGCCAACAGATGCTTCAGCACTTTGAGAACAATGTTCCCTAAAGACTAATTGGAAGTTTTTTTTTTTTTTTTTTTTTTTTTTTTTGGGCATTTCACCCTCTAGTGTGCACAATATAATTAAAAGATTCAAAGAATCTGGTCGAATCTCGGTGTGTAAAGGGCAAGATGAAAACCATTTCTGAATGTGCATGTTCTCTGATCCCTCAGACTTCTTAAGAAACGCATTCATCTGTAATGGATATTATAAACATGGGCTTGGGATAACTTTAGTAAACATTTGTTAGTCAACACCATTCGCCGCTGCATTCACAGATGCAAGTCAAGACTTTGCTATGCAAAGCAGAAGCCTTGCATCAACACTGTCCAGAAGTGCTGCTGACTTCTCTGGGCTCAGTCTCATTTTAGATGGAAAGTAGAACAGTGGAAGCCAGTGTCTGTATGGTCCAGGGGTGTGTCAGTGCGCATGGCATGGGTAACTCGCACATCTGTGAGAACACCATGAATGCAGACAGATATGTACAAATTTTGGATCAACACATACTGCCATCCAACACTGTCTTTTCCAGAGACGTCCCTGCATTTTCCAGCTGGACAACTTCAAACCACATACCACATAGTGGGTGCTAGATTGGCCTGCCTGCAGTCCAGACCTGTCTCCAATTGAGAATGTGTGGTGCATTATGAAGTGCATTAGATGGCAACGAACACCCCGCACAATTGTGCAGCTAAAGACATACATAATGGATGATTGGGGGGAAATTCCACTTTCCAATCTTAACAAACTTGTGTCTTCAGTGCCCAAATGCTTAATAAGTGTTATTAGAAGAAATGGTGATGTTTCACAGTGGTAAACACTTGACTGTCCAAACTTTTTTGGAGCGTGTTGCAATCATCTGATTTGAAATTACTGTATGTGATGAGGAGGAGGGCGTGGCCAGGGCCGTGAGGGTGCACGGCCGGCACTGAGTCAACTAATCAGTGAATCATAAAAGGGAGCTGGAGACGCCAGTTCAAGAGAGAGAGAAAGACCATGTGGCCACTGTGTGTGTGTGAGTCTATGTGTTTCATTCATTTCTGTAATTAAAGTTTACGTTGAATGTTCTGCCGGTTCCCGCCTCCTCCTTGCCCATCTGTTACATTGGTGCCGAAACCCAGGAAGGAGGAGGGATGTGCTGTCATGGAGTCCTCGCTGCTGCTGTCCACTAGGGGATGAGCCGCGGCCTTCCACTGGGGGACTGATGAGACGCTGCCAGCCGCCGGGAGTCGGAGGAACCGCTGCCATCTGCCAGGGGATGGAGGAGTCACTGTTGGCTGCCAGGGGTCAGAGGAACTGCTGCCATCAGCCAGGAAGGGGAGGAGCCGTTCCGTCCACCAGGGGTCGGAGGACTCACTACCGTCCTCCTGGGGAGGAGCAGCTGCCATCCGCCAGAGGGCAGATGAGAGGCTGAGGACCAGGCGACGGTGTGTCCGGGGACCAGCGAGCAAGTTTTTCTCTCTCTCTCACTGTGTGTGTCTCTCCCTCGCCCTTTCCCTCTCCCCTCTCCCCTCTCCCCTCTCCCTCCCCTCGTCTCTCCCCAGGTTCCCAGGAGGCGGGGTGGACCATCAGCTGGCAGAACAGCTGGAAGGGCAGCGTCTCCCCTCCAGATATGGGGGTGGAGTAGGCCAGTCCGGATGGTGCCCCGGCCTGAATCGGGCGTGGGAGGAGTGTGATGAGGAGGAGGGCGTGGCTGGGCTGTGAGAGTGCATGGCTGGTGCTGAGTCAACTAATCAGCGGGAGAGAGAGTGATAAAGTGGAGCAGGAGATGCCAGTCCGAGAGAGAAAGAGAGCGGGAGAGACACATGCGGCCGCTGTGTGTGTCTCTGTGTTTTATGTTGTAAAACCATCCGTTACACTGTACATCTTTGAAAAACATATATATATATGGTAGGACCACACTTAATGTACCAATAACTATGAATACTGATAAAACCACATTGAGAATGCAGACAAATAAAATGATGTTTGGCTCTTCTAATATGTAATATCTAATATGCAGGATGTATTCAAATGAGCCCAATTAGGTTTCAGATGTCTCTGGCACATATTTGTTTTCTTTTCTGAATTCATGTGATCATTTTTTGTCTTTCTTTCCCTTTTTACCTCAAAACTTAATCATGTTTTAATTTTGTGCATTTGCTCGACTGTCTTTAGTCCTAATAGTGTTTTTCACTTTCCTGCCTACCGTACATAATGAATTCAATAGGGGGCCCAGGGGGGGCCCTTACACCCCCCATCACTGTCTAATCAAGAATATTTATGAGGAATTGAGTGTAATTACATTAAAAGTGGGCTGCTGTAAGACTACAGATGTGCAGAACTGCCCTCCTCAGGTAACACAGTGTCACGTCGCTCTAATGTTCATATCAATCACACAGTAATGAAGTCTGCAGGACGTATAAGTTACTGCTGAAGCTTACTGATAAATAACTCAATAAGTAAGAGTAAAGTCAAATGATGGCATTTGTAGTTTTATTTAATTATAGTTTTATCATTGTTATAAAAGTTGACAGTGGTGCTCCTGCCTGCACACTGCATACCCCAAGGGCCCATACATACTTCACGCAAGTACGCAAACGCAGATGTGAGCGCTTCACCAATGCATGGCCAACGCGTGGTCCCATTGTACATACATTATGTGCACTCGTGTGTTGCTCTGGCAGTTACAAACCATACCACAAGGGGGCAAAAGAGTTTTTAGGTGCCATGAAACAGGATGTGGTGGAGTCAACACATTGACAGTTGAGGAGTGTGCTTTTGTATTTGCTAAAAAGATGACAGAACAATATGTTTATAGAATCTAACTTGTTCGGCAAGACTCTCCTCAAATTGCTGCTCCGCCATGACTGGTGTTGATTGAAAAAGAAAATCAGCTGTAGCGCCCCTTGCAGCAACGCTGAGAATACAGCACTGTAACGTATTCATAGGATGGCAAGGAGGAGGCGGGAACCGGCTGAGCAGTCAACGTAAACTTTTTAATTACAAAAAGGAACTTAAACATAACATAAAACACACAGACAGCGTGGCCATGTGCATCCCTCTCTCTCTCTCGAACTCCCCTTTATTTCGCTCTCCCACTGGTCAGCTGATTCAGTGCTGGCCGTGCACCATCACGGCCCGGCCACACCCTCCTCGTCACAATCCTCCCCTGCCCAATTCAGCCCGGGGCACCACCGGACTGACTTACTGCCACCTCTGGAGGGGAGACGCTGCCCTTCTGGCCGTTCCATCAGCCGGTGGTCCACCCCACCTCCTGTGAACCTGGGGAAGAGACGAGGGGAGGCGTGGGGAGAGGGAAAGGGCGAGCAGAGACACAGAGAGAGAGAGAGAGGAGAGAGAGAGAAAACCTTGCTCATCAGTTCCCAGACACACTGTCGCCTGGTCCTCAGCCGCTCCTCCACCCTCTGGCGGATGACAGCTGGCTCCTCCCCCAGCAGACAGCAGCAAGTCCCGGCCACGCCCTCCTCCTCATCACAAGCGCGTACTTGCTTTAGATCATGAATTACGCTCTGACACATTTCACAATGCAACGACGTGTGAAACTTGCGCAGCAAGATGCATCTACGTTCATGTACTTACGTAGAGTATGTTTGGTTCTTAACATAGCCAGAATTTCAATATGAATTATCTGTTACATCATTTCTAAATGAAAGGTGATGTGTGTATTTTTATGTTAAAATATATTGGGATAAATAACCACACACTAAAATAACAAAATTATATTACACACTAAATAAAATACATTAGAAAAAATTACAAACTGAATATTGTGAATTTATAGAGGACCCCACTCCCCCTCCCCAACTAAAACAAAAACACACACCCGGTCTCAAAAAGTCATATATTTACACTTAAATAAAAGGTGTAAGAAAATTTTATTTTTCATTACATAAATAAATAACAATAACAATTTATGGTCCGTGGCAACCATAGTCTCATTTGAACTTATAAAATGTATGTCAGAGTAAGTTTCATGCTGGCATGGTGTACAGTACACAACTAAAACTTGATATTAAATATCTATTTAAATTAATAGGTTTGATTAACTGTTCTTTTAATTAATAGTAAAATAGGTAACACTTTATACTTTAATTAATAAACTAATACATGCATTACCTTATACATAAACTGTAAATCTTTTATAGGTAATGACTAATGAGTATAGTAATGTTCACGGTAACATGCTATCTTATATTACGATGTACAATACATAAGAATTAATGATATATTTGTGTACAAAAAATGTATTTTCTGTGTATAGTGAAATTGCTTTCCTATTAAATATAGATGATTTGATATCACGAGGGGAAAAAGGCACCACTGACAGAAGTAAAATACATTTGATACAATTATGGGACAACTTGTCATCTGCGAAGAGCATAAAAAACTAGCACGGGTGCATTGACACTCAGTATTTTCCCAAAGTTTAATAGCGTAAGTTTTTATTTAAATGCAATCATATTTTCTCTTTTAGCAGCAAAGTAAATATACAGTGCAAATTGTGGTGACTCCAGCACTGCAGGTGCATCTGCATTTCACTGTAGATGCAAGAAATGTCCCGGCCCTTATTGAAATGGAAAATATGATTGGTTAGAAAATATCCAACCGTGTCTAAAACGAACATTCTGATTGATAGCTCAGCTGAGTCGGAAAGTCTTACCCATGCCTTCAGATGAGGTCCTGCCTCCCGTTGCTCTGTGCAGGTTTAGAGAGAATCTCTTTACACTTTTTAAAAATAATAATAATCACAATTCACTCAACAGTGCTGCGCTATGACCTCAGTTTAATTAAAAGTTATGGGTCAAAAGCCTCCTCGCTGTTCTGGCGACCATACGTATCATCACTCATTTTAGATAGGCATACGCAAAATCCTTCAAAAGATAGGTGATCATACATCGTATGCTCTAGACTACACTACAGTTGTAATGCACATTTGAATTAATGCAAAACTCTAGAAAATCCACCTCTAGCGCATTCAATTTAAATAGAATTTTGAGAGTTTATTAGCATATCAAGCCTTTCCATTCAGTATTTCTTATGCGCAATTTCAAAATTTGTATAAAAATAGTAAAAAAAGAATAAAAGCAAGCAGAGTACAATTTCTCTGTCACTGTCCTTTTCTGCATATTGCGGCCCCCTTCGGCATATCGCGGTGCCATTTCGCGGCCCTCTTCAGCCAGTCGCGGCCCGTTCGGCATAACGCAGCAGCCCGTTTCAGCTTATCGCCGCCCATTCGGCCCCATTTCGAGGCCGGCCTACCGGAAAAAATCCCGGTTCTTCCTATGGCCATAGTTATTACCTAACTATTACAGAATTTAATTAAAGTAATAATTATGGCTTTAGTAAGATGGAGTTTCAGATGTATTGGTGCTCAATCATAGAGATGAATGAAAGTGACGCAATAAATACATGTAATGTGAATGTACGCTGTGTGAATAATAAGGGGCTCTCACGTAGCCTAAAGTTTTTTAGCTAGAAACTGAACAAATGCACACAGAACAGGATTAAAATGATGGGCATCAGTATTGAACTACTCATAGACCTGTCTTAATGTCAATAGATCATCTGGTTAGAGTTCAAGGTACTGTGTACTTGTAGCCTTACAGCCATTATGCATCATGCAATTTGTTACTGCCTTGTAAATAGACTATAGGCGAGCTGAACTGAAACATCCATTGGATGAAGAAAAAAGAGGAAGAAGATGAAGATTCAATTATGCTTTGAATTATATCAAAGAAGGCTAATATAACATTATACTGTATTGCATGTCTTGTAAATGTTGACCTATGCGCAGACTGATTGATTGCCTATTGATTTCATAGCAATTTATTTCAAAAAATGTTATCCTCTGAAATAGCTTACAAAGGCTTTCCAATGATCAAAATATATTAATACAATTTATTAAATGTCCTATTGTCTTTGATAAACTGTGAAAGATGCCAGAAAGATATGTTTCAGTTTCACTTAATGGACTTAGAGCAGTTCAAAGCTCTCGTTAATTTACAAATGTTTTTACGAACTGCTTAGATAACAATGTTTTTGGGAAACGCACCTTAGATATTAAGTACTACTTAAGTGTTGCTAACGTTCTACTTAGTGCTTCGGGAAACTCAGCCAATTGTCTACAATAAAAAACTGCCAACAAATATTTCTGTTGTTGAATAGTTGTTTGATCTCATTTAATGCAACATGAGATCATTTGAAATGCTAATGATTATCTGCTCACCAAATGTGTGTGCAGGTATGTTTGTGAGGGGTCGTGTGTTTGTGCGGTAAGTACAAGAGAGAGAGAACAGAGTGATGGCACCGAAGCTGATTTTAGCGATCGTGGGAGAGAAGGCAACCATTATTTTATCACTCAGAGACGTAAAGCGAGCAAGGCTTCATGGGATCTGTAGTCAGTTTTGGACTCCCTTTGTTTGATTTTGACGGCGTCGTTGTTATCAGGCTTTGAGAAGCAACACATAAGATATTTAGACTTGCTTTCAGAGAATGTATCTTGAATATAAGTATATTTTGTCTTAACTGCACTGGTAGAAGAATATGAATAAATGAAAAAATACACTTATATACAAAATACACTTATATTCAAGACACATTCTCTGATACATTCTCTGAAAGCAAGTCTAAATATCTTATATGTTGCTCAAGTAAATGTATCTTGTTTTAAGGATTTTTAGACAATTTTAATTTTTTTAACAAATTAAACAATAAAAATCCAAGTATTTTTTTTTCTTGTAATTTAGTGAATGTCATTTAGAGATATATTTTTAAAAGATGATTTTGTCCTTTTTATTGTTAGTAAGCACATTTAATGCAACATTTTAAGTCGAGGCACAAACTGAATAGTTGATTAAGAGCTAATGATTAATTGTTGCAATAATCACCCGAATAGTCAAATAATCATTCTAATAATCATTAGATTAGTCGATTATCAAAATAATCATTAGTTGCAGCCCTATTATATATATATATATATATATATATATATATATATATATATATATATATATATATATATATATATATATATATATATATGCACACACACCCACTGCAGAATGGAATTCCCAATTTTTAAAGGGATAGTTCAACCAAAAGTTAAAATTATGTCATCTTTACTTGAGGGAGTTAATTACTTAACTTAATGCTGGTCGGTGTGTAAATGATGACAGAATTTGGGGTGAACTATCCCTTAATAATATAATATAATATAATATAATATAATATAATATAATATAATATAATATAATATAATGTAGAGTACCTTTCTACTACAGTTTTGTTGTGAGGTAATTCTCAGTAATGTAATTACCTGACAATGCCCAAATGATGGAAAATAAACATTAAAATTCTACGTACTGTTTTTCAGACAGCTGCTGAATAAGCCCTTATTAAAGCAAAAAAAAAAAAAAAAAAAAAAAAGCAAACAAAAAAAAAAACTTTTTCTTTCTGGCAATTAGGCACCAGTGGCTGTATATACAAAGCCTTGGATTGCCTGTATTTGTCATTTTCAAATTCTATCCGACCCAAAGGATATAAACAGGCCCTGTTTACTTCCATAGACATTAATGTTGAACCTCAGATGAGTTCCCCTAAAGTGGAATTTCACCCACCAAATTTTGTGAGACTCTGACTTTATCAAGAGCCTTAAAATATTTTAGACATTCATCTTGCCGATTCGACACTTAATCTCTCCTGGGAATTAAAAGATATAAAATAAACAGAGGCCGATTCAGACTGCTGTACACACAAAATTGTAAAACTGCTGACCTACACCTCTTTCGGGTTTTTGGACAGAAATATTAGGCTGTGTTATTTATTACTAGAAATGTAGATGGCCAGTGAACTCGAATGGACCCTGAACATAAAGTTCTGAATAATGAATAAAGGAGATTGGAGATCCATTAAAGTCTATTTCTGTATAGGCATATTCCTAAAAGTCTTGGCTACAAAAAAGCTATTGAACATTTTTACTGTTACTACCTAGTAAAAAAAGATACAGTTCATTAAACACATGTAAACATTTTGTGTCAACATGTTGCCACACTACAGTTGAAGTCAGAAGTTTACATACACTTAGGTTGAAGTCATAAAAACTCATTTTTTAACAATTCCACAGATTTCATATTAGCAAATTATAGTTTTGGCAAGTCATTTAGGACATCTACTTTGCGCATGACATGAGTAATTTTTCCAACAATTGTTTACAGACAGATTGTTTAACTTTTAATTGACTGTATCACAATTCCAGTGGGTCAGAAGTTTACATACACTAATTTAACTTTGCCTTTAAGCAGCTTGGAAAATTCCAGAAAATGATGTCAAGCCTTTAGGTAGTTAGCTATTTAGCTTCTGATAGGCTAATTGGAGTCAATTGGAAGTGTATCTGTGGATGTATTTTAAGGCCTACCTTCAAACTCAGTGCCTCTTTCCTTGACATCATGGGAAAATAAAAAGAAATCAGCCAGTACCTCAGAAAAAAAGATTGTGGACCTCCACAAGTCTGGTTCATCCTTGGGACCAATTTCCAAATGCCTGAAAGTACCACGTTCATCTGTACAAACAATAGTACGCAAGTATATACACCATGGGAAAACCCACCCATCATACCGCTCAGGAAGGAGATGCATTCTGTCTCCTAGAGATGAACGTAGTTTGGTGCGAAAAGAGCAAATCAATCCCAGAACAACAGCAAAGGACCTTGTGAAGATGCTGGAGGAAACAGGTAGACAAGTGTCTATATCCACAGTAAAACGAGTCCTATATCAACATAACCTGAAAGGCTGCTCAGCAAGGAAGAAGCCACTGCTCCAAAACCGCCATAAAAAAGCCAGACTACAGTTTGCAAGTGCAAATGGAGACAAAGATCTTACTTTTTGGAGAAATGTCCTCTGGTCTAATGAAACAAAAATGTAACTGTTTGGCCATATTGACCATCATTATGTTTGGAGGAAAAAGGGTGAGGCTTGCAAGCCGAAGAACACCATCCCAACTGTGAAGCATGAAGGTGTTGTGGGGGTGCTTTGCTGCAGGAGGCACTGGTGCACTTCACAAAATAGGTGGCATCATGAGGAAGGAATATTATGTGGATATATTGAAGAAATATCTCAAGACATCAGCCAGGAATTTAAAGATCGGTCGCAAATGGGCAATGGACCATGGACAATGGACAATGACGCCAAGCATACCTCCAAAGTTGTGGCAAAATGGCTTAAGGACAACAAAGTCAAGGTTTTGGAGTGGCCATCACAAAGCCCTGACCTCAATCCGTTAGAAAATTTGTGGGCAGAACTAAAAAAGCGTGTGCGAGCAAGGAGGCCTACAAACCTGACTCTGTTACACCAGTTCTGTCTGGAGGAATGGGCCAAAATTCCAGCAACTTATTGTGAGAAGCTTGTGGAAGGCTACCCAAAATGTTTGACCCAAGTTAAACAATTTAAAGGCAATGCTACCAAATACTAACAAAGTGTATGTAAACTTCTGACCCACTGGGAATGTGATGAAAGAAATAAAAGCTGAAATAAATCATTCTCTCTACTATTATTCTGACATTTCACATTCTTAAAGTAAAGTAGTGATCCTAACTGACCTAAGACAGGGAATGTTTTCTATGATTAAATGTCAGGAATTGTGAAAAACTGAGTTTAAACGTATTCGATGTATGTAAACTTCTGATTTCAACTGTATATATTGGGTAAATTGTCAGAATTGATCCAGCAATTACACAGCCTATAATAGGCTTTGTAGCTACATTTAAACAGTAAAATATGTATAAACACAAAACAATTCGTGAAACAGAAAATTGTAAAAGGCCACGATCAAAAATAGCAAACCATTGTTTTGGGCAACAACTAACTTTTTAACAAATAAATTGTTTACATTTATAAAATTTAAAATACATGACTGAACTTATTCCAGTGTTATTTAATTGTGTTTGTTTAGTAAATAGGTCAGGTATAATAAATATTTTACAATAATGTAATTTTAGTTTGGAGGACTGAATTCACAAAATTATGTTTGAAACGTAAAAAAAAAAAAAAAAAAAAAAAAATCCACTGCTAAAGAAAACAAGCTTTTGCATAATTAGGCTTTTCACACAAAATCTCTCTTGAGATTATATAATACGTATTAATTATAATATATTGTTATAACATTATATAGCTATATTTACTTATATTAACTGAGAAACAGCCAGCCTAGGCTCATAAATATATCTGGACCATGGCAATATTTTTTGCAAAACAAAATTATATGCCTTATTGCACATTTGGCAGGAGTTTCCAAGTGAAATATCCAGCGGGGGGCACCAAAAGCAAGTGAAATGGTGCCGTAATCAGACCAGGTTTTAAGGTGAAAATTAGATGATTTTTAAAATTAGAAAAGAAAAAATAGATGGTAGATGAGTAAACCGCACCTCCCTAACCTAAAACTTTAAAGTGTTAGTCCACCCAAAAATTAAAACGTTGTGTCACGTCAAAAGCAATAGAACCCACTATAATCAATAATGCTGTCTACACTGGAAGCGTCCATTGCGGCACGATGCACAGACAGTAAACAGGTATCCCGTCCATTTTGCGCTGTACGCGCTGGCGCTACTACTGCCAATTTGCACACTGTTAACACAAATAAATGGTGTAGAACGTTCGTGTTGAGATGTCCAATGTAGACAGCCTCAAGCCGTTATGTCGCATCAGCTGATGTGCCCGGTGTAGACAGGATGTTAACCAATGCCTTAACCTAACTGATAGTGTCCAAGTACAAAATGAGAAATGAAAAGCTCATTTTCTGAAGCAAACACATCATCTCGTGTTGCTTCCATGAAATGTAGAATTCGGCACATAAAATTCAGTTTGCAAAAATGCAGTTATGGTAAGGTTAATTCTATGAGACTTGGTTGGAAATAGTCACTGACAACTTACCTTTGTGACAGCTAGCCCCAGTCTCCCCTTGAAGAAAATGTTGCATAAGTATCTATATGCCCAGCTTGGTCTATTGTGTCTGCTTGAAACAAATAGAGTATAATGTTTTTTTTTTTTATTTATTTTTTTATTCAAACCATTATCATTTAATAATAAATAAATAAATAAATAAATAACTTCCATTGAAAAGGTTCCCACACGTATCTGGCGATCAGGATGTCATAAAGACTTGGGGATGGACTCTTTTGACTCGAGCCAGTAAGCAACCATCTTGCAACCATTTAGTAATACCCTAGCAACCACCTAGCAACACCCTAGTAATGCTCCAGCAATCATCCAAAACACACTGACATTGCATAAACATAAACAAGTATAATTGTCGTTTTTTTTTTTTTTTGGTTTTTTTTACACATGAATTTTTGTGGAAAATCCAAAGGCATTTCAAAAATATACAAGATTAAGCTGACTTTTTCCACTTTTTTTTAACTCTTAAGTCAAAATACAACACCAGGGTTAAATCATACGCTGAATAGATCATTTAAAAAGTAAAAAAAAAAAAAAAGCTACCAAAAATTAACTAATTCTTCATCACTGTAGACCTTTTAGAGGAACTCTGTCATGTAGCTGTTTCCACTACTGGGCCGTGGAGCATGCAATGACACACACAATGTTTATCACATTTAATTACCTGTGAAAGGACTTGCTAGCAGAAACTTTTTCATTATGAAGTGATATTATAGAGCAGTGTTTTCATTATTATTCATTCCCCACCTCTTACATTCCCTCAGTCTTTTCCTTTCCAAGCCATAAAATTCAGTAGACTTCCATTTGACATCAGTTTGTCATCTAAAAGGGAGTTTTGAGATGTTTCTAAACAGCGCACACAGACTTTGAGGCACAAAGCCGAGGCCAGTATCATTCTTTGGTTTCCAGACAGGTTTTCTGCTGCAGACAGCCCTGTGCTCAGACACCCTTATCCGAGACAAGAGCCCTGAACAACCTAGAAGTCACTTCAAAGACCTTTGAATCTATTCAGCAGAACCTCGCCGACGTCTGGAGCTATGACTCTGACCTTGAATTCCTCTGTTTTAAAATGTCTTTATCGAGTTATAAACTTCATTTCTGGCTTATTGAGTCTTACTGAGTATACATTTGTGGGATAAATGAAAGGATGCATAAAGACGTAGTGTAGAAAAACCCAGACTGACACTGGTATAATATATGTATAGAGTCAAAAGGCTTAAAGGCTGTGTTGATGCCTTCCTATCAGTCACCTTTTCTTATACCATTCAATTCAAGAAATAGAGAAATCATATCTGAGTTACCTATGGCCTGGGCTATATGGTCTCTGCATATAGCCAACATTTTGCAGGTTAGTGGCATAAAATGTTTGACTAAGTTTCACTAAGAATTAATTGCAGCTGGTAAAAGTGGCATCTATTTGCATGCACTGTCTGCACTGATTTAGGGCCTGATTCACTAAAGGAATTATACAGAGCAGGCAACGGTGCAAACGCAGCCACAAAATTTGTGCTGAAAGCAATTTGAACGTGGCAGTTCCGATTTTGCGGGCCGATTCTGAGCACTATATACAGAGGATGAGGCAGACCACCGTGATCATGGCATACTCTGTCCCGGACAGCACAGCATCACTCCTCTACTGTGATCCAGACACCTGAATCATTTCTTTAACATTTAAAAAGTGCACTTGACTACACCGTGCATCTGGATATACACCAGGTTATAATGCTTTTCTCCATCATTTGATCATTGTTTGATAAATTACTTCTGCCATGATTGATAGAAAATGCACACAACATTTATTTTGAATAAAATTCAGTTGACGACCTGCTTTCCTCTGACGATAATAGCGCAATTTTTATTGCGCTGGGCAAATAGCACAGAGTTTTGTGAATGAAGCGCGATCTATAATGAGCCTAATTTACATAGAACGGAGGCGTTGTTTGCAGAGAATGGGATGATAATGTCTTCATTTACTATAATACTAAAGATGCAGCACTATTTCAGCACTCCTTGTGCATGCATAAACTAGATTATGGGTGGTTAGTGAATAAGATTCAGGTTTTTGTGATGAAATATCACACATAATAGTGGCACAACTGTTAAATGGATTCGCTCCTCAGAGTTTTGTTGTTGAGACACTTAGTAGCAAGTTAACTAGACATCCACTATAATCTATAGACCTATGATCTATTGCAGATAAACTCATACCTAAACTGTACTTAAAAAACAAAATGAACTGTGGTTGTTGATCTCTTTCTGTCTAAGTGGGCAGTTCATGGCCAAAATAAGCTACAATGTGCACCACACCTTTTGCAGTTTAGTCAAAGGTCTGGCTGTAATATGATCACACTTCCGGCACCTTAGGATCGGCCATATTATAAGCACGTTGTGTCAGCAGTATGGGAGACCTGGGTTCGGATATCACTTTGAAACCAGGAAGAAATTGCGTTTGCATAGTCAGTGACAAGTGCAATTCTGAGGATGCATTTCAGAGGATGCAGTTTATGGTTAGGTTTAGGTTTGGGGTTTGGGTTGGGGGTTAAGTTTATAACTAACCCCCACAGCTGAAAACAACTTCTGAATCTCTTGTGCGGTACAGAACTTGCTTCACAACTTGATTTTGGAGCCCCTCTGTGGACATTACACCTGGAAAATGGAGCTCAGATGTTGCCATAGACTAGTGGTGTCCAGATTTTTTGGTCGGAGGCCAAATGCAGAAAAAAAAAAATAAGGTGCCAAAAAAAAAAAATCTCTTGCATCAGAGCAGTCAGAGGGCCGCTTATGGCCCGCTGGCTGGACTTTGGACACCCCTGCCATAGACCAATCCCCTTGTTTACAAAAAGTTCAGCACAGTAAGTGGTGGCAGAAAGCCAGTAGACTGTTGTGTTAGATTTGACAGATTGGATGATTAAATAAAAGTATGACACAAAACTACAGACATATTCTTAGCTATACAACTATTATAATGATATGAGTTAATAACAAACATGCAATAATGTTCGCTATAAATGTTTGCTGCAAATTCGTGCGTTCAAATGATTTCCTCAGTCCAGTCAGCTCTTTTGATGGCTTGAAACCACAGCCATCTAAGAGAGCCCTGGAAATAATTAAAATAAAATAACAGAATCTGATAAAAGCTTACTTTTTGCACACGGTTTTTGCCACCACTTTCGTGTTTGTAAGTGGTGACGTTGACAAAGGATTGGTCTATACATCCAAAAACACTTACTGCTTTGCCCACTGGGGGCAGTGTTTCGAATTTCAAAACTGAATCTAATACAGTGATAAACAGTAGCAATTAACTAAATATTTAACTTAAAAAAAGAAGGCAAAGTCCCTTTAAGGCTGCACAGGGCTCAAGTGAATCAGTGAATCGTTTATGTAAACTAGTTCATTTCCATGAACCGTCCAAAAGAACCAACTCACTAAAATATATTGGAATTCTTAACTCTAAATATAAGTTAATTATTTATTGTAACTGGTTCATATGAACTGTCCAAAAGAACCGATTATTTAAATTATTTGGTTGTAGAAATGGATGGCTACTGGTTGCTCTCCACTATTGATTAGTTGCCAGTTGATACCTATGCCCACTACAGAGTATCCCATTAGAGATCATTCAGAAGACAGTCTTAAAAGTCTGGGAATAACCCATTTATCGTTGCCACACACAGCACTCAGTTCACTGTCTTACAAGACTCATGTGTTAAGGCACAATATGCAGTGAGTGATTCGATGAGCCTTATGTAGCTTGATGAGTAATATTTGTGGTGTCTATAACACAGAGAAATTGTACAACATAACCATACATAATAATTGAGCAGAATGATATGAAACAATACAGCATAATATCAAATAATTAAAGCAATAAATTTAAACATGAACACTGTTATTGGTTAAAGAAGGCACAACATGAATTACAGTGTGTAGTCTTCTTTATATAAACAGCGCACACATATATCTGAAATCTGACACCTCGTTAGAGATGAGCGTGAAAGTGCGCATGCACACAGCGAGTTGTTTACCACATCGTGCCCATAAAGAATATGTGGAAAATAACATGATGTGTAGTTAATGAAAATTATATAACATATAAATTATAATATTATCAATAACAATAAAATGAAATGTCATCCGAAGTATAAACATACAAAATACACATACAAATTTCACAGGCACACTAATCACGAGCGCTTACACACAAAAAGATTGATATATTTTTGGTATATTTTCCCAGTTGTACATGAGAGAACGAGAAAAAGGATGGTTAAGGTGAGCGTTTGATTACTCCCTTGGCTCCATTGGAGCATTCAGGGGCGCATTAACGCACGGGCTTATACGGGCTGAAGCCCAGGGGCCTACAACTCCCATGGGGCCCAGCGGGAGGAGCGCGTTTAAACACTTTCAGCGGGAGACGCGGTTGTTGACATTGTGACAGTGTTAAAGGCATCCGTGTAGTGCTTGCTCAATGCACAGCAGTTCTGTCACCCCCATCAACTTGAAGGGGGCCTCAGGGTACCAGCGAGCCCATGGGCCCAGAGGTACCTTAAAGCGCCCCTGGCAGCGTTCATAATATGATGTGAAAAATGTAGCAACTCGTTGTAAAATGTAGCTCATTACTGGAAAATGTGAAATAGCTGATCTATTGTCATGGTACTGAAAAATGTGAAGTTAGTAGTGTTACTACTTTTAGTTAACTACTCCCCAAAACTGCATGAGACTACTACCCGCCTGACACCTTTTTTCATATGTTTCAATCTAAAAAACAAAATATTCGAGTTACCTAGGGTACCCGCGATACATAAAACAAAGAGACAGTATTCACCAACTCAAGTTGTCTGTGTTTTGTTTCTACTGTCTAGGATCTTTTCTGTTTTTAAATCTTGTCTGTGTACTTTCTACTTCGACAGCACAACATAGCCCCTGCCGCAGGTCAATGAGTTTCGTAGAGTGTATTTCACAGCATAATGACATTTTGATTCCCCTGGATCCCCTTGGCGGTGTAAAAAGTCAGCTTTGATTAACGGAGAGGCAGGCACACTCGGGGGTAAAGCGCCGCACCCCCTGACTATACGCTTCTGTGAATGTTCATGCCATTTTGAAAGCCCTCATTTTTATTCTCTGAATCTTCTATGATGGATGTTATCGAATATCAAAAGTCACTGGAGATAATGATTCATGTAACACTGCCCAAAATGGAGGTGTTGCAATATCAGTGTTGTTAATACTGTATATACCTGTGGCTTTGAAGCACATTCATTCTCTCATGTTGCCTTGGATTGGCATTGCAAAGGCATTATACATTTTTTCTGATACATTTCATGTTTGTTCCGCCAGTAGAGGAAACAGAATCCTATTTGATAGTATATTGCAGAAAACATTTCTAGTGGTCCACTGAGAGCAGAACAACGTGACAGTGGATGGCAATATAGCTTTCAAAGGACATTGCACTTGCTTTTGAAATTATTTTCAGATTTATGCTTTTAACCAAAAAGTTTTTTGAACTGTGCAATTTCTGCAGCACTAATGGAATTTTGAAAATAATAAGTGTTTTAAAACACTTTTCTCTAAACACTCCTACTGTCTTCCATCGGTCGATCACACAGAAGACCCCATCCTAAACCTCTGTGTATTAACCTGGAATCAGAGAAAGTATAAAAAAATAAAAAAAAAACACAAAACAAAAAAGATTCACCAAACCAAATCCTCAGTGCAACAGGGTCTGTGTACCTTCGGATAATTAGTTTTTGTCTTCAAAACAAAATAACCAATAAACCATTAATTTATCACATTTATCACATCACAACAATTTATGTTGTAGCTGCTTGTTTTTCAGTTTAAAAACAAAACAAGAAAACACATTGTTCATTCGTGCATATATCGAGATTATAACTTGAATATTTGTTTTGCACATGTGGGTGGGCCTGACGCTCCTGTTTCCACTGATTGGTCAAAGTGCACCATCATCTGTTCTTCTTTTTTCTCCCCTTTTCTCCCCAAATTGGAATGCCCAATTCCCAACGCGCTCTAAGTCCTCGTGGTGGCGTGGTGACTCAATCCAGGTGGCAGAGGAGGAATCTCAGTTGCCTCCACGTCTGAGACCGTCAATCCGTGCATCTTATCACGTGGCTTGCTGAGCGCGTTACTGCAGAGATGTAGCGCGTGTGGAGGCTTCACGCTATTTTCTGCGGCATCCACGCACAACTCACCACGCGCCCACCGAGAGTGAGGACCGCACATTATAGCGACCATGAGGAGGTTACCCCATGTGACTCTACCCTCCCTAGCAACTGGGACAATTTAGTTGCTTAGGAGACCTGGCTGGAGTCACTCAGCACGCCCTGGATTCGAACTCGCAACTCCAGGGGTGGTAGTCAGCGTCAATACTTGCTGAGCTACCCAGGCCCCTCATCTGTTCTTCTTTAACCCCGTTCATAGAAAATAAGAGTTTACCAATTGTTTTTGCAGATATATTCTAATCATTTTAATGAAGAACATTAATATTTCTCAGAAAAACTTCTGACTACTGCATGTTTATTGTAGGGCTGGGCATTTTCAATTACAATTTTAGCCTCCAACGATTATGAAAACAAGATAATTGAGATAAAACTATTATTGTGCCACATTCCGTTTCGCAATGAAACACTCTGGCATTATATCTTTACAACATCATTTATTAAAGTTCAAATACTAATGAAGTGGGTTATGAAAATAAACTCAGAAACTGGCATTTCTCTGTGCGTTCAGCGCCGCGTTTATGAATTGCTTGAAGTGACCGGGGAACAGTTTGAATCTTCTCCCGGCTGATGAACACTCTGGTGCGGGGTCCCTCGTCACTCGCGCATGTTTGCTGCAGCTAGATTATAATGTGATGACTCATGACGTACTGAATCATCCTTATTATGATTCACTACGTCACGACATGGCGCTGATCACACAGAGAAATGCCAGTTTCTGAGTTTATTTTCATAACCTGCTTCCTTATTATTTATATATGTGTATTATTATTATATTTTATTAATATATGTGTCACGTTCACTGTGTGCATCTTATCATGAAGAGAATCGGAGATTCGCAGCTCTATTACGAAGAGAAAGTTTTTTGTGAGTTAAAGATGGATCGAAGTGAACATAAAGGTGAGAGAGAGTAGTCTTAGCTCATTATACACTGGAGCAAAATACATTTTTGATTAGTATTTTTTGGCTTGTTTTCCAAAAATAATACCTAGAACTTCTTTAAAACAACATACATTTACTTTAGAAGCAAGAGTATACTGCAGAAGAGCAAATTGTTATCGGAGATTGTGGAATACAATATTTAATCAGGTCTCGATATGAATGCTTGTCTGGGATAAATAATCATGATCTCAATATTGACCAAAATAATCGTAATTATGATTTTTGTCATAATCGAGCAGCCCTAGTTTATTACAATCTCATCAAGCAATGGACACCTGGACACATCAACCGTTGAACTCACCAAGTCGCTTTTGTCACCGTGGGGTGGGGTGGGAGTTTTTTTTGTTTTGTTTTTTTAGGAAAATTATGAATTGGGATGCTAATCATAATCATGGGATGATGATTAAATAAATATTCTTTGTTATCTGGTTATTATTGCTGTTGTTGTTATTATTAATGATAATTAAATCAAGCCAGTAAATGCAGGGGAAACATAGGGGGAAATATAAATGTACATTGGATGTGAATAAGCCTCGCAGGACATCGTCATGGTTTTGAGGAGTAGCCTATAAAGGACAAAAGGGGACCAAAGGATTATTTTGAGGGAAGGGGCTCAGCCCTTATTGTTCATGTATTATTACTTATTTTATTCTCTCTTTGGAGTTTTCTTTTAATTCTTAGTTACACCTTTTGCTTTCCCATCTTTTTTCGGCAAGTGTCAAGTTCATTGTCGGGGCACGTGTCGCACGCAGTTCTTCACTTCCCGTGTATCTGAGGCCCGCTTGCCATTCCATTGAACCGATGAAATAAAATGCAACCAAACACGCCCTGTTCTTGATTTACTTTCGCTGACATACAGTTGTATTTTGCTTGGTTTATTTAAAAAAAAAATCATCAAACCTACCTGTCTGAACCTAAAAATGGCCCCCTTACACTCAAAGCATAAATACCTAGTGAAATTAATTTATTGATCAACTGAGTAATTGATCATCTGTTTTATTACATTTTTTGTATCAAAAAGGTAAGTGTAATAGGCCTACATCAAAAGTGTATTAAAAGTGTTGCCCGTTAATCCAACCTGGTTTTAGAGAAATGGAAGCGTAAGCGGTAGTTCTCGCAGGGAGACTCATATTAGCTCCATGCCTTTCAATCAATTCAGGTATCTCATCCAATCATAATCCAGCCTCTGCTTCATAAACTCCAGCTGTTGTTCATCTCTCATTATGTCGCCTTTGCTCTCAAGCAAACAATCGCTTAACATTTGGATTATACATCAAAACGCAACCATTTATGCGTTTTCCTATTTTATGTCTTTTGTAACATTGCCATTGCAGTTTTATTTGTACTGTTATTGTTATACTGTTTTGATACTTTTTATTTGGATAAGGGCATTGTTTATCTTTGTGGGGGTATTGCACAAATATTGCTCACTATAGCTAAATATTGGTTACCCTTTTCAAGGGTATTGCACAATCAAATGTTCGCCCAATTCGGGGCTCAAATACATCAAGAATTTGTTACTCTTTTCAGGGTATTGCACAACCGAATGCTCGCCCAATTCTGAGATCATAATACATTAAGAATTTGTTACTCTTTTCAAGGGTATTGCACAACCGAATGCTTGCCAAATTCGGGGCTCATATACATCAAGCATAGGTTACTCTTTTCAAGAGTATTGCACAACCGAATGCTCACCCAATTCGGGGCTCAAATACATCAAGCATTGGTTACTCTTTTAAAGAAAATTGCACAACCAATTGCTCGCCCAACTCGGGGCTCAAATACATCAAGCACTGTTATCCATTTCAAGGATATTGTACTAACAATGCTCCCCCACCCTCATCTCCTTAAAACATCGTTTTCCTTTTAAAGGGTATTGCAGAAACGATGCTCCCCCACCCTCATACTCCTCAAAATCATAATTAACCTTTTCAAGGGTATTGCACAAACAATGCTCCCCCACCCTCATACTCCTCAAGCACCTGTCGGGGCCCAACAGCATCAGAAGCATTGTTAACTTTTTCAAAGGTATTGCACAACATTGCCACGCTTTTCAGGGCTTGGACACACCACAGAGCAGTGTTTACCATTCTGCAAAGGTATTGCACAAATAATGCTCTATCTCTCTCGCAAGGTTCAACATTTCATAAAGCAGTCTACACTTCTCAGGTATGGCACATTTAGTGCTCATTTTGTAGAGGTCTAGTTGCAATGTCATATCCAGGGTTATGTTCATAATCTTTTACATATTCTTCTTCTTGAAGTATATAAGCGGTAGTTCTCACAGAGAGACTCCTAGTAGCACTGTGCCTTTCAATCAATTCAGTTATCTCATCCAATCATAGTCTAGCCTCTGCTTCATAAGCTTCAGCTGTTGTTCATCTCTCGTTATGTCGCTGTTTGTTTTCACCCCCCTCCACCCCATCATCACCAGTTTGGTTTCTGTCCTGCCAGGGAGTAAGTTCCTCTCCCCTGCCGCCATCGCATTCCAGCAGGACCTGACGGTTCGAGTGATAAATCTGAGCGCTGAACAGTGGAACGGGGTTTGCGTCAAGGGAGAATATTCTATCACTAATTAGTGATCAATTCACATTGATATGAGTCTTTCTGAGAGAAATGCATTACTGGTAGGCTACATCAATCCAAAAATCCAGGCACTCACATGGGGTATAGGCCTAATATTAATTAGGCAGTCTATTATAATGGAGTAATAATATTAAAAACCATAATCAAATTGTGGCTTGAAAAGCCTTACTTATGTACAACAATTATTTTACTTAATTCCCATTAAGTTTTAAACCCATTTGCTGTCCATAAATAATATTTTATTGTGTAATGGTTGAATGCATATAGTGAAAGTAACATCTTGTCTATGCAAATCGTATAGCCCAGATGTTAAAGAGAGACAACTGCATAATAGATAAGGGTGTCATTTTATTCATTCAGTTTATGTTTAGTTTTTTATTCTAAAAATAAAATGAAAACTCTTTGTAGCCATTAAAAATTAAAGGTTCATTCTATTCTGTTTAACACATAGCCTACTGTATATGGACACAAATGTACACCGCTACACCGATCAGTTTTAAAAAGATATACAGATAGACATGTCGGGCAAAATAAAGTCCTTTCTGACTGTAGCCATGGCAACGTGCACACATGATACCACATCGTGAGCACCACATTGACTGTAAAAAAAAAAAAGAAGCTGTCCTCAATGTAGGCCATGATAAACTTGCGGTGATTTAGTGCTCGCCATGTCCCGTATGAAAAGGCTTTTATTCTGAAGAAAAGAAATGAGGAAGGACAGATGACACTGCAGGTTTAACCAATCAGTAGAAATTGGCGTGTCACGTCCATCCAGTTGTGCAAATTAAATAATAAGATTGTACACTTATTTTAAGCGCTTGAATGAAAAAAATAGAAATTGAGCTGAATTCCTTTTTTTCTAGTTCTTATATGAAATGAAAGAAAACAAAAATAAAGTGTTTTCTCAATTTTGATCATTTCTTTCTAGATGAAAAAAGAGTAAACTGGTTATTCCGTTTTGAAGACAAAATGAAAAAACGAATTATCCGAAGGTACACAGTGCCAACAGCCTACAGTTAGGCAAGGTATAGTTGCCACTATAACACAAATAATTTTGCAGGCCTAAATCTGGTTATTTTTTAAAGTAATATACACTACTCTTCAAAAGTTTGGAAACACTAAAACAGTTTTGTTCTTGAAAGAAATTGCTGCATTAAACTGATCAAAAACACTACCTTAAAGTAATATTCCGGGTTCAATACAAGTTAAGCTCGACAGTATTTGTGGCATAATGTTGATTACCACAAAAAGTTATTTTGACTCACCCTCCTTTTTTTTTTTTTTTTAAAAAAAAGGCAAAAATCGGTTATAGTGAGACACTTATAATGAAAGTGAATGTGGACAGCTTTTGCAGGGTTTAAAGGCAGAAATGTGAACCTTATAATTTTATAAAATCACTTACATTAATTCTTCTTTTAAAACTCATGTATTATTTGAGCTGTAAAGTTGTTTAATTTGTCATTTTTACAGTCATTTTAGGGTTTGATGACATTACATCATCATGGCAACAAAGTTGTAAAATTGGCCATAACTTTACTCAGAATAGGTTAGTTAGTGATTGTATCACAAAAATCTAAAATCATGTTAAAACTGTTTATGTCTTGTGGCCATACTTTTGAAAAAGTAAGTATTTTAACATTCAAAAATTGGCCCCATTCAGTTCCATTGTAAGTGCCACACTGTAACCCAGATTTTTGCTTTTTTTTTTTTTTTTTTAAGCAAAGGAGGGCAAGTCGGAATTATTTTTTGTGGTAATCAACATTATGCCACAAATGCTGTTGATTGAGTTTAACTTTTATTGAACCCGGAATATTATTTTCAACATTGTTGCAGCAAATTATTATTACTGTTTGAAATAACAGTTTATATATATATATATATATATATATATATATATATATATATATATATATATATATATATATATTCCATTTTTACATGTGATGTCACAGCCCAATTTTCAGCAGTCCTTAATCCAGTTTTATAAGAAAATAATGTGTCACTTAATCCTTAAGAAATTATTCTAATTAGCTAATTTCTATTTTTATAGAACAGTTGAAAATGGTTGTGCTACCTAAAGGAATAGTTCAATGAAAAATGAAAATTCTCTCATCATTTACTCACCCGTATGCCATCCCAGATGTGTATGACTTTCCTTATTTTGCTGAACACAAACAAATATTTTAAGAAGAATATTTCAGCTCTGTAAATCCATACAATATGAGTGAATGGTGACCACAACTTTGAAGCTCCAAAAAGCACATAAAGGCCACATATAAGTAATCCAGACTCCATTGGTTAAATCCATGTCTTCTGAAGTGATCGGTTTTGGGTGAGAACATACCAAAATATAACTCATTTTTCACTATAAATCTTGACATCTGCAGTGTTCTTTGCAATCATGATTTCAAGCTTGATTACACTGAAATGGAGACTTCTAGTATGGAATACTTTTATGCTCCATGCACTACTACCCTGAAAGAAGAAATCAAACTGGATGTTACCAGGATAGAGAGGGAAGTAGACGACACAGATGCACAACAACAAGAAGACAAGTACATCAGAGTCTCTAGTTTGAGAAACAGATCCCTCACAGGACCCTATTTAAGTTTTAATACACATTTAATACTCATTCCTGGTCCTATTGTGCATGAATTAGACAGTAGGTGCATGTTTTACAAAGAAATTTTTTTTTCTTTGTAGTCTTTAATCAAAATGTTCTGCTCCACCTCTAAAACGACTTTCCTTTTCAGATGACTTCAAGCCTTCTTATTTTTCAACTCCTCCCCTCCAACCTGGGCTGTTATTTATTTATTTATTTATTTATTTTATTTTTTTTCTGTGTAGCAAACTACTTAAAAAAAAAAAAAAAAAAAAAAAAAAAAAAAAGCGTAGCTTGGCTGTAGTTTTCAAAGTAGCTTTCAACACCGGTTAACATCAACTGTCTGCATTGCCTTCCATATTAAGTGAGTGTCCTCTTTCTTTGGTCCGTGCCAAATTTTAAACAGTTAAATACATTTTTGTTTGAGAAAAAAAAAAATAGTATTATAGGAAAAGATGGGGAAATAGCATCTGACCATTTAGACATCTGCTAGAGGAAAGGTTTGAAAATAACAAGAACCTTTTAAGCTGAGTGGAATCTGAGGATTCGCTAAGTGCGTATGCTAAAAGCATCAGGTGACTATGCTTTCCCTGGTAATGGGGCAAAGCCGTGAGCAGTGGTGACCTGACCCGTTCTGTACAGATACAGCATATTGGACTTTACTCATATTTTTAGAAGCTCATGTACTGAGATACTGTCACAGAGCCACAGAGTCACACATTCAGATACAATCAACATACAAATGGCTTACTTATACTTGACGCTGCATATTAAGTTGGGATACGAAAAAGAATTGAAACATCGAAAAAAAAAAAGGAAAAAATCAGCTTTAATATTTTAGGGGGTGGGGGAAAAAAAGACCAAAATCCAATGAAGATGAATAAGAAACAAGTGAGATAAAGATTACTATATCAGGATCAGAATCAGAATGAGCTTTATTGCCAAGTATGCTTACACATACAAGGAATTTGTCTTGGTGACAGAAGCTTCCAGTGCACAAACAATACAGCAACAAGACAGAGATAATAATAATAATAAAAATAGAATAAAAATGAATAGAAAATAAAGTATTTATAGAAATACACAATAGGACTATATATATATATATATATATACACACACACACACACACACACACACACTCTACCGGTCAAAACTTTTGAAACACTTGACTGAAATGTTTTTCGTGATCTTAAAAATGTTTTGATCTGAAGGCGTATGCATAAATGTTTGAAATTAGTTTTGCAGACAAAAATATAATTGTGCCACCATATTAATTTATTTCATTATAAAACTAAAATTTAATAAAAAAAAAAAAAAGTTTTTGAAATTGATGACTTGGACCAAATAATAAAGAAAAGCAGCCAATATGTGCCCAACATAGATGGGAACTCCTTCAGTACTGTTTAAAAAGCATCCCAGGGTGATACCTCAAGAAGTTGTTTGAGAAAATGTCAAGAGTACATGTCTGCAAATTCTAGGCAAATGGTGACTACTTTGAAGATGCTAAAATATTTATTTTGGATTTTGTTTAGTCACAACATAATTCCCATAGTTTCATTTATGTTATTCCATAGTTTAGATGACTTTACTATTATTCTAAAATGTGAAGAAAAAAAATTTATAATAAAGAATGAGTAAGTGTTTCAAAACTTTTGACCGGTAGTATATATATATATATATATATATATATATATATGTAGTATAAAATATATGTGTATGTACAATATACAAATACAAATCTGTTATATACAGAAGCGAGGGAATGTAATGGCAGAAGAGGTATGGTATGCTGGATAAATATACATAGATTAAGCTGTGTATTACACATAATTATTGCTCAATGGGGCAGTTTTAACTGTTCATGAGATGGATAGCCTGAGGTAAAAAACTGTTCCTGTTCCTGACAGTTCTGGTGCTCAGTGCTCTGTAGCGCCTGCCAGAAGGCAACGGTTCAAAAAGGTAGTGGGCTGGTTGAGTGGAGTCCAGAGTGATATTTCCAGACCTTTTCCTCACTCTGGAAGTGAACAGATCTTGAAGGAAGGGCAGGGGGCAACCAATAATCTTGTCAGCAGTCCGAACTGTACTTTGTAGTCTTCTGATATCCGATTTCACAGCTGCACTGAACCAGACAGTTACTGAAGTACAGAGGACAGGCTCAGTGACTGCTAAGTAGAACTGTATCAGCAGCGCCTGTGGCAGGTTGAACTTCCTCAACTGGCGAAGGAAGTACAACCTCTACTGGGCCTTTTTCACAATGGAGTCAATGTGGGTCTCCCACTTCAGGTCCTGTGAGATGGTAGTGCCCAGGAACCTGAATGACTCCACTGCTGCCACAGTGTTGTTTAGAATGGTGAGGGGGGGCAATGTTGGGATGTTACTCCTAAAGTCCATAATCACCTCCACTGTTTTGAGCGTGTTCAGCTGCAGGTTGTTTTGACTACACCAGTGAGCCAGCTGTTCAACCTCCCTTCTGTATACAGACCGATGACAGTAGTGTCTTCTGCAAACTTCAGGAGCTTGACAGAGGGTTTCTTGGCAGTGCAGTCATTTGTATACAGGGAGAAGAGTAGTGGGGAGAGCACACATCCCTGGGGGACACCAGTGCTGATTGTACATGTGCTGGAAGTGAATTTCCCCTGTCTCACTAGCTGTTGCCTGTCCTTCAGAAAGCTAGTGATCCAATAGACGTGGGAACAGAGAGTTGGTATAATTTAGTCTGGAGAATAGCTGTGATGATGGTGTTGAAAGCCAAACTGAAGTCCACAAGAAGGATCCTTGCATATGTCCCTTGTCTGTCCAGATGTTGCAGGATATGCTGCAATCCCATGTTGACTGCATCATCCACAGACCTCTTTGCTCGATAAGCAAATTGAAGGCGATCTAGAAAGGGTCCAGTGATGTCCTTCAGGTGGGCCAACACCAGTCTCTCAAATTACTTCATGACCACAGATGTCAGAGTGACGGGACTGTAATCATTAAGTCCTGTGATTTTGGGTTTCTTTGGGACAGGGATGATGATGGAGCGTTTGAAGCATATTTATCAGAATAGCTTCTTTTAGCCACTTTGATTTCCTTTTTCATGTGTTCCTGGCCTGATTGTACAATATTTCATCCCCACCTCTGTAAGCATCCTCTTTTGCCTGAAGAAGCTGCCTGAGCTCTGCTGTAAACCACGGTTTTTCATTGTTGTATGTTAAATAAGACCTAGTAGGAATGCACATATCCTCACAGAAACTGATATATGATGTCACGGTATCTGTGAGCTCATCCAGATTGGTGTCTGCAGCCTCAAAAACACTCCAATCAGTGCAGTCAAAGCAGGCTTGTAGTTCCAGCTCTGCTTCATTGGTCCATCGCTTTACAGTCTTTACTACAGGTTTAGCTGATTTTAGTTTCTGCCTCTAGGTTGGACGAAGATGAACCAGACTGATCAGAGAGTCCCAAAGCTGCTCTAGGGACAGAGCGATATGCATCTTTTATTGTTGTGTAGAATTTATCCAGTATATTTCTGTCTCTGGTTGGGCATGTGATGTGCTGTTTATATTTGGGTAGTTCACGTATAAGGTTTGCTTTGTTAAAATCACCAAGAATAATAATAACTGAGTCTGGGTATTGTTGTTCCGTGTGTGTGATTTGATCAGCCAGCTCTTGCAGCACTGCGTTCACGCACGCGTGTGGCAGGATATAAACACTCACCAGAATAAAAGAGGAAAACTCCTGCGGCGAGTAGAAAGGATTACAGTTAACAAAGAGCACTTCCAAATTAGGACAGCACATCTTCTTTAACATTGTTACATCAGTACACCAACTTTCATTGATGTAAAGCATGTTTCACTGCCTCTCATTTTCCCCATTATTTCCGCGATGCAATCTGCTCTCAACAGCTGAAAGCCTGGCAGATGTAACACGCTGTCTGGAATGGCTTCACTCAGCCAGGTTTCTGTGAAGCACAAGGCAGCAGAGGTTGAAAAGTCCTTGTTTGTACAGGTGAGGAGATGTAGTTCATCCATTTTGTTAGGAAGAGAGCAGAGATTTGCTAGATGAATACTCGGCAGTGCTGTTCGAAAGCCGCGCTGATGAAGCTTGACCAGTGCGCCGGCTCGCTTCCCTCGCCTGCGTCTTTTAAACAACACAGCTGCGCCTCCGACTAAAATGTCCAGCAAAGTGTCCGAATAGTCATATACCTGGAAAAGATTGTCTGGTATGTGCTACTGAATGTTCAGCAGTTCGTCCCTGGTAAAACTGATTGGAAAAAGATTACTAAACACAGGACAAACAGACAAAAACAACAAAAGAAATGGAGAGCTCCACACCGAGGCTGCCATCCACAGAGCCATCTTGTTTTATAGCAAGGTTTGACTCACAAAACACTAAGCATAATAATATTATTGTATTGTGACAAAGATATAGTGATAACATCGTATCAGCAGGTCCCTTTTGACTTCTACCCCTAATTTAAAGGCGTTGATGTAGATACTGTGTCTGCCAGCTCCGGTACATTGTAATGAATGAATTAGTTTGCTAACAAGCTCAAATCAGATTGTCAGACTACAATTGTAATGAGAGCATCTGTTGAATAAATTAGAATGCGCTTAAGTTTAGTTAATGTGTAATTGGTAATTCTGTGAGATAGCAGTGTGTTTAATTCAGAGTGACTTCAGATATACAGCTACATCAATTTATCATATAGGCCTTTCATTTATATATACTGTATATACAGTAATAACTATGGCTATGTTCGGCATAGCATACTACCATAGTACTCTTGCTTTTTCTTCCAGTATAAAGTATATATACTGTGCACTGTATGCAAATGTAATACCTACTAAATTTGACAAAATGTGCAGAGCTTACTAGGTGGAATACACAATGAAATGCACTTACCTTGACCTATTGTTTGAACCATTTATCATTGCCTATTGCATTCTGTTTCACATACTATTTAAAACAATGGCAGTGTATTGTGCAGTATTCAGTAAATATTAAGCTAGTTTTCCATTCTGAACATAATTTGTTTGTTTTACAACTTCAGACCTTTATATTTGTTACAGACAACTTGAAGGAGAAAAAGGATGCATGACTGCATCCTTGCATACATTAGTGCAATCTTTGTATCTCTGGCTATCTGCAGCTAAAGTAAAGCTCTTCTTTGCCACAGCCTGCCAACGAGTGGGATGGGGTGTGGAATAGTTACTAAAATAGAAAGAGTGTAAACCCGTACAGGAGGAAGAATACCCCAGGCATTTGGCTTCTGGTACAGCACATGGCCTAATTCCTTTAAACCAGACGAAAACACTAATTTACAGGTAAAAAAAGTAAAAAAAAAATTAAATAAAATAAAAAATAGTAGGATTTCATTATCAAATCAAATCAAATCACTTTATTGTCACTCAACCATATATACAAGTGCAGCAGTGTGTGAAATTCTTGGGTGCAGTTCCGAGCAACATAGCAGTCATGACAGTGATGAGACATATACCAATTTACAATAAACATCAGATTTACACAACACAATTTACATATCTAATATACACATAATTACACACAACACAATATACAAATAATAATATACAATGTACAGTATACAATACACACAATATAGAATACACAGTATACAATACAAAAATAGTATATATGAAGTATACAGTAGGTTGTATTGTGCTGTATTGACATTCAGGCTGTCGGTTGATAGTCAGTTGCCAGTGTGTTGTTAAGAAAGAATATAATTATGACAGTCCAGTGTGAGATTAATAAAGTGCAGTGCTGATGTATATTGATCGTGAGATATCAAGAGTTCAAAAGTCTGATTGCTTGGGGGAAGAAGCTGTCATGGAGTCGGCTGGTGCGGGCCCTGATGCTGCGATACCGCCTGCCTGATGGTAGCAGTGAGAGCAGCCCATGGCTTGGGTGGATGGAGTCTCTGATGATCCTCCGAGCTTTTTTCACACACCGCCTGGTATAGATGTCCTGGAGGGAGGGAGGCTCACCTCCGATGTTGTGTCTGGCAGTTCGCATCACCCTTTGCAGGGCTTTGCGGTTGAGGGCAGTGCTGTTGCCATACCAGGCAGTGATGCAGCCAGTCAGAATGCTCTCTACAGTGCTGGTGTAGAACCGTGTGAGGATGTGGTGGTTCATTCCAAACTTCCTCAGCCATCTTAGGAAGAAGAGGCGCTGGTGAGCCTTCTTCACAATGGCCTCAGTGTGGACGGACCATGTGAGTTCCTCAGTGATGTGGACACCAAGGAACTTGAAGCTGCTGACTCTCTCCACCGGTGCTCCATTGATGGTGATGGGGCTGTGTTCTCTGTCTTTTCTCCTGAAGTCCACCACAAGCTCCTTGGTCTTACTGACGTTGAGGGAGAGGTTGTGCTCCTGACATCAGCATGTCAGAGTGTGCACCTCCTCTCTGTAGGCTGTTTCATCATTGTCAGTGATCAGACCTACCACCGTCGTATCATCAGCAAACTTAATGATGGCATTGGAGCTGTGTGTTGCCACACAGTCACATGTGTGCAGGGAAAACAGGAGTGGGCTGAGAACACAGCCCTGCGGGGTTCCAGCGTTGAGGGTCAGTGATGAGATGTTGCTGCCCATTCTAACCACCTGGCATCTACCTGACAGGAAATCCAGGATCCAGCTGCACAGCGAGCTGTTTAAGCCCAGAACCCAGAGTTTCACATCTAGCTAGGAGGGCACTATGGTGTTGAACGCTGAGCTGTAGTCTACAAACAGCATTCTCACATATGTGTTCCTTTTTTCCAGGTGGGAGAGAACAGTGTGTAGTGTAGATGCAATGGCATCGTCAGTGGAACGGTTGTTGCTGTAAGCAAACTGCAGTGAGTCCAGTGAGGCAGGCAGCACAGAGCAGATGTAATCTCTGATTAGTCTCTCAAAGCATTTGCTGATGATGGGGGTCAGAGCTACAGGACCCCAGTCATTTAAGCAAGTGATTTTGGATTGCTTAGTTGATTAGTTTAACTTTAGGGTATATGTACGTAGCTATTTGCAGAGGTGGGTAGTAACGCACTACATTTTCTCTGTTACATTTACTTTTAGATAAAATTTACTTTTAAGAGTAGGTTTAACAGAGTGAACTTTTTACTCTTACTCAAGTACATTTCTAATGAATTCTTTTTTACTTTTACTTCATTACAATGGGCAACGTTCCTTTCGTAACATTACTGGTTTTAATTAAATAAGTTTTAATAAACGCATAATTTATGAGATATTTTTGAAAGGGACTTTTACGACAGTGGAAGTTTACAGTTGCGTCGAGTCCATCACTGCAGCAGCAAGCGTTCAAAACAAAAACTTTCGTCACCCAACGCCTTTATTTTACACCAAGACAAGCGGATATTTAAAGATTAGAATTGTAGCTCCAATTTAAGAAAACTCGTTGCGGTGAGTTTTGGTGATTGTGATAACGTGAGATTGTCTGCGTTGTGGTGGTGATGGTCATTTTCAGGGTGATGCTGTAACTATGGGCTCTTATGACATCAGTTTCTAAGTATACATTTTTAAATCAGTGCTAAAATATATCAGTGCGCCTACTGTGTAAATCCATGTAAACATCGGTGTTAAGTGTAAATGCCTTTTGCTCTGCCTATTGTGTGCATGCGTGACTACTGGAGCGCATCTCTGCATGTGCACTGCACAGCAACTTTGCGTATGTCAGATGCAGCATGTTATTCTCATGGAAAACATAGAACAAGCTCTGAACTTATAAATAAGCCTAACACGCTTCTAAATACAGAGATAAGATGCACTTTACCCTTACTGTGCAGAACTAATGATCTAAGTTCTTTCTACACTGAAAATACTGTAGCTAAATTAATAATCCATTCAGGACCTTAAAATGGCTTTAAAGCCATTAATAAAAGCATGATCTTGCTTCTTTTTGTCCAGCATCATATACTGTATGATTGGGCCCGTGGAATATTGTTCACGTTTTTCACCGTAATAAGTACTAGAAACTGGTTTCCAAACTTCTCTTCTAATTGACAGATTCGTCCAAATCTGAAAGCGTCCTTAAAGTGGTAGTTCAGCCATAAATAAATATTCTGTCATAATTTCCCCACCCTCATGTTGTTCCAAACCTTTCTGTATTTTGTGGAACCCAAAAAAATATTAGACAGAATGTTAGAGACTGACAGTCTCAGTCACCATTCCCTTTTAAAATATGGAGGAAAAAACATGCAGTGAAAGTAAATGGTGACTATAAGGCTAACATTCTTTCAAACATTGCCTTATCTGTGTTTCATTGAAGAAAGAAAGTCATACAGGTTTGGAGCAACATGAGGGTGAATGATGAAATAATTTCCAATAATAATAATAATAATAATAATAATAATAAATTATTATTAGTAGTATTAGTATTAGTATTCTGTAGTACATGTTAAATGTATATTATGTAATAAAATATTGGAGATTAAATGTCCATTACGTTACATATGAAAGTAAGTAGTTACTCGCTACTTGAGTATTCTTTTATTTGGATACTTTTTACTCTTTCTCAAATAATTATTAACATCACTACTTTTACTTCTACTGTGTAATATATATATATATATATATATATATATATATATATATATATATATATAATATATATAGTGGTAGCTCAGCGGTTAAGGCTCTGGGTTACTGATCAGAAGGTTGGGGGTTCAAGCCCCAGCACTGCCAAGATGCTGCTGTTGGGCCCTTGAGCAAGGCCCTTGACCCTATCTGCTCCAGGGGTGCCGTATCATGGCTGACCCTGCACTCTGACCCCAGCTTAGCTGGGGTATGTGAAAAAAAGAAGAATTTCACTGTATATGTGCAAAATGTATAATGTGTGATAAATAAAGAAAATTATAATATATATATTTTAAAGTATTTGTATTTTTACTTGAGTACAGTTTTTGATTACTCTACCCACCTCTGGTTATTTGTAGCATTTAATTAATTAATACACTCAAAACAAATATTTTAACCTATTTTTAAGATTTGCGAATTTTAATTTCATAAAATTCCATCAAATTAAATAGAGAAATTTTTAAACAAAATTAATGTATTTTTTAATTTGAATACATTTAAGTTTTATTTAATTTAGCTAAATATTACTCAATTCAATTTGATGGAATTTTATTATGAAACTGAAGCACTTAAATCTTTGATATTTAATATATATAACCATGAGGTAATGACTATTTGTACGATAAAACTGTACAAATGACAGACAATTGATCTAATTTGATTATTTTCTCCTTTTTTATACCTTGATGGACGTGAACAAAAATATAGGATTACTGATAAAAAAAACAAGTGATAAAAATTGGTAACACAACAAGCGACCCAACAATAAATTGAAAAGTGTTAAAATATATACACCTTTTAATCACTTGTTAAAGGTGCAGTATGTAAGATTCAGAAATCCTTGTTATTAATGACATCTGTGGCCATTAAATGAACTGCAGCCAGCTACCTGTTGCACGTGCTCGCGCTCGTGCACACACTCAATAGGGACGCGAGCGAACCAGCATCGGCCAAAACAATGATGTAATGTACAAAGAGACTGAATGTGATCCACCGGCATCATGCTGACAGATGAGGTAGTATAATTAAAATTACACAGTTATGATTGTTTTACTACAAACTTTGAGACTAAACTAAAACAACTTATCAGCTAACATAGCATACTGATACACACATACAGCTACATACTACTGAACTATACCAGACAGTTTACTGTTTCACTGCACGGTTATGTTGCACTATTGTATGTTTTTTATGTCACATGTTGTACTACGATCAAGAAACCAGCGTATTTGCTTACATTTATCCTGTATTCCTGACTTTTAGTATAAAGAGAATATCGTTGAAATTATTTGAAAGTTACGAAGCAAGGTAGCTTGCAATATGTCAGCGTTAGCAGGCAAGATCAAGTTAGCTAAAATTACACAGATCAGTCCTTATGGCATTATATTTCACATGCTATGCAGTTATGTAAGCTTACCCAATAAGAAGAATGCCAATTCAGGGTCGGATTTGATCCCCAAAACCGCACGAAGGTCCCCCAAGAATCAAATGCCCTGCCAATGTTCACTCTAGTTTTCGCTCGACCACGATCACGTTCCCGCTTAGCCAGACAGGATTCAGTAGAAGGCTCTCGAGAGCATGCATAAACCTCACATCCTTTGGATTTTCCCGGGAAAACCAACCCACTCCCTTCGTATGAAAATCAGTCTACAGGCTTTAATAGGCAACCTAGGAAGTCCGGGAAGGGCTCATTTTTTTAAGTTGCGTTACAAGCCATTTACATATTGGCAAAAAAAAAAAGAAAAAAAAAGGTGAAAATTGTTACATACTGCACATTTAATTGTGTGTTGCTTATTTCTTCCATGTTTATCAGAGTAGTGGTCTTGCATCTTTAAAATAACTTGCCAGCTGAATGTTCTTTTAGTTAATTAGTGAACTTTGTTCTGAAAACATAGCTCAACAAACCAAAGAGACCAATCTATCCTTTCATAACCAAGGACAACTAAATAATAATAAAATAAATGGGTGAAAATGCAAAGAGAAATCCCACTATGTTTATTGTGTCAACACATGTCCAAAACATTTTAAGAGTTAGGAAAATTGAGGAGCTGACTAATCCCAAACACCAACAGGAATTTTATTCATGACTTCACCATCAGGAGGTCTCTGAAGGGTCGCAGGGACTGAAGTTTCCGCGGGTATTAACTGCAAAGCTTAGCTGCATCCAACTTTAATTAATGCTGGGAAGCAGAGCGAGGAACAGCGGGTGGGCGCAGGGACAGATAGCAACCACTGTGTGGACATGCCAAATGCCCTCAGGTTAGTGCCACCTCCATGCCAGGACTGAAGGCGGGCACTGTGCCACCGTAAAGCAGTGGCTATGCTAGCTAGCCGGGAGTCTAAACATACAGAGAAGGACAAGAAACAGCTTCATAATCAGGGAGAACACAGACTTAATCTTGGGCTCAAGATTTATCAGTCTCCTGAGAAAATATAAATGGTTTAATTTGATTTGAACATCAGAGAAAACACAGAAGCGATGCCGTTTTTGATGTTGGACATTATGGTGTGATGTTAGCCAAATGCTTTAACGATCTTGATGGTTAACACAAACGCTGTTGGTATAGTCGCAGATAACAATTACTCTCTAATTGCAAACTTATCTATGGCGATGGTGATAAAATAACATACTCTGTTCCAAAAGTGAGCTTTCTTTCAGTCTACTGTCTACATAGGCAGCTGCCTTATTAGGGTCTGTTCACACAGGACAGTCCTAGAGTCTGTCGGAGCAGTTTTTAATTGGTTTTCTTTGTAAATATGCACTATATGGACATCTTTGACTTTTGCGTTTTTTTTTTTTTTTTTTTTGAGCATGTCGCAATCTGTGAGGGTTACATGTGATGCAGCTTTACAATTTGTCCAAAAGGTGACCAGGTTCAGATAGGCAGCGGAAATCAGATTTGTTTCTTTCTTTCTTTTTTGCCTATTAAAATTACATTCGTTTAGGTTTTTGTTGTCAGAACAGGAAAAAGAGAACACATGAAATCAGATATTCACAAGCCCGATCCAAACCATCTTCATAAGTGTTTTAAAATCCAATATATATAAGATTTTGTTGTTAAGTCTCAGTCTGGACATCAGATAGGATATATGTGGCCACATATAACTTTGAACAATCGGTCTAAAAAAATATTTGGGAATTTCGGTCTGTTCATCAACATTTTCGTATGACTTCATAAGACTTGGAATATAGCACATAAGTTAAATAAACTTATTTTATACGTTTTTTTATTTAATTTTTTTTAGCTTGAAACCCTCAATCACTGTTCATTGTAATTGCATGGGGAAAAATTATAACGTCATGAGGGTGAATGTTAACAATTTTCCTAAATGAGAGCACTATTCATTTAAACCTTTAATGCATACCTTGGGTCATCAGTGACTCAAGGCCTCATTCCAACCCCTTTCTCATTTCCAATATATGTTTAACAACAAGTTGTGTCTCATGAAATGTATCTATATTTGTTGCATCATCTCTTTAAATTATATGAAAAATGAAACATCAAAATATATTAGAATATATTCTAATATATTATTTCCTAATTGTCTTGAAAATGTTTGGAAAATTTGACACCATCTGGGCATTTTATAGTTCCATTTGTATTAGATATGTACATGCCAGGTTGTTAAAGACCTGAGGGAGGAGAGGAAAGGAGTTTCCTATTGCAGCTGTAAGACATTGGTAATAACAAAACGAGTGTCAATGTGGGATGCCAATCCGGGTGGGCCAGAGACAGATTAACCACTGGGCAAATTGGGCTGTTGCCCATGGGCCTCTAAACCCAAAGGGCCTCGAGCTCTAAATAATTTTTCTTTCTTTCTCTTTCTATCTTTCTTTCTTTTGAGATACCTATAATAAATCCACGTAAATGTCAGCCTTATGTGAATTACCATTTGTTCGGCCGAATAGTGCTGGACTACAGGGTAGGGTTGCACCAGCTTTCCGTATGGTCTCACTTAAGTTGGGGCGTAAAGTTCAAACACTCTGTTGATGTTGGTCGAGGTTGATGATGATTTTTTAAACCACTTTCTTATTTCTATGCTGCTCAGTCAGAATCACAACATGCCAAAATTTGATTTTGAGACTGCAGCGCGCACTGGAATCACGTGTTATGCAAGGTTAAGACTGCTGTTGTTTATTATGTTAGGGGTCTAGCTATTGGCTGTTGTATTAGAATAATTAATGAGGTAGGTCTGTGCAAGGTCTGGGGACTCTTTGTGGATGCTATTAATTATCATTTATAAGTAGTTTGGGTTATAATTCTGTTTCAGGTTCCGTTTAGTGTTAAATATGCAGTTGTATGTTAATGATAATGTCTTATTTTAAGTTGCTCTTGGGGAGATCATTGTTCCTTTGAGTTTGCATTGATCCTGTTGCCACAAATTGTTTGCGCAGGTTATAAATCATGTTTAAGTGAAGAGAGGAAATTGATTCCAAATTGGTGACGGTGATTATGATTCATTTCACTGATTTGATTCTTTCGTATCCATTCATCCAAAAGATTTGGTCATGCGCCTGTAAATGGCTCCAAATGACTGTCTTTTAATTCATTGCATGGAACCAAAAGCAGTCATTCACGACCAGAACAAGTCTAATTATCATGAATTTAAATTTGTGTGTCTACAATTCTACATAGAGACATCAGCACTGCAGAGTGATTAAGCATCATAAGCGTTCCCCTACAAATAAAAAAAAAAAATTAAAAAAAAAATAAATAAAATAAAATAAAATATATGATACTGTGAACTGCTGAGCATGACTATTTAGCCAGCTATCCAGTGATGCTTAGCGAGAAATGTGGGCATTACTTCCATTGTCAAGTAAACACAGTTGTTGTTGTGGTGTATGTCCATTCATTCTTTCATTGCGGTATTGGGATTTTGAGTAGAGTGTTTATGATTTTGTGAGGACATACATCAATCACTATATCAGTGTGTTACTGAATGACAAAGAAAGCATGAACAAAACCGCCACGCTGTTTCTCCCAGATGCAGTTGAGATTTAATCTAAGCACATATGCAACATTTAGAGCAAAATGATCGGTTGTTTTAGTGGAAGTACAGTACCTGTGATAGTTCAGCTTCAGATGTGTGTGCTTGCCATCTTGTCACCCTGCATGTTCAAATCAGACAGAAACACTGAAGAAGAGCTGTGAAGTTCTTGTCCTTGGGTATGTAATTGCTTTTTCATGTTTTCCCATCGGACGGTTATTTCCTTTTAAATCTGCACGTAAGTTTAAACTTTTGTTCGGCTAGTGATTGACTGACGAGAGGTGGTGCTTCGCTGCCATCCGAGCGCATCACAATGGTGTTTTATATCTCAAATGTGATATGGTTTTTGGCTACTTCTGTATGTGTTTTTTGTGATCCAATCACAAAACATTTTTCACCCCATTTACAACTATATTTTGCGCTGACCATTTGCGATTGGATCATCTGAAACGCAGCTTATTACCAGCTGTAAACAGTGTCCAAAATGACTGCAGCCAGAGCTAGGGAATGCTATAGAACGACTTCCAGCTGAAGTCCCACCCACATTCGTTTCCCCAGTAATACCCCCAGGAAAAAGGTGGATACAAAAAAAGACAACAACACTAGCCTACAAACAAAATAATCATGAGTTTCAAAAACTTTCATATGCCACTGTAATATGTGGTCATCACTCACTTTTATTCATAATTCATCCTGCTCCTTTTCTGGTTGAACGAGATTGACGAACTGAACTCGACGAACTGAACAAACGATGTGCAGCTCCTCCTCTCTTTCAGCCAGTCAGCTGATCATTCCTGATGACTGATTCATTTAATTCGATCGCGAATGAGTTTACCAGTACATTCAGTTTATTAATGAACGACATAACCGACTAGTTCAGTAAAGGGATGTATTCGTTCAGTGAGTCATACCAATGATATGCTCCTTCACAGCCCACTTTCGAATGCTATCGGCTCGCGCTAAAGTCAGTGTTTAAAAGCAGCACAAATGGAATTTGCATGTCTACATACAGTTGTGCTCAAAAGTTTGCATACCCTGGCAGAAACTGTGAAATTTTGGCATTGATTTTGAAAATATGTCTTTTATTTAAGGATAGTGATCATATGAAGCCATTTATTATCACATAGTTGTTTGGCTCCTTTTTAAATCATAATGATAACAGAAATCACCCAAATGGCCCTGATCAAAAGTTTACATACCCTTGAATGTTTAGCCTTGTTACAGACACACAAATCAAATCAAATCACTTTTATTGTCACACAGCCATATACACAAGTGCAATGGTGTGTGAAATTCTTGGGTGCAGTTCCGATCAACATAGCAGTTGTGACAGTGATGAGACATATACCAATTTACAATAAAATCAAATTAACACAGCACAATTTAAAGTCTAATATACACATAATTACATACAACACAATATACAAATAATAACATACACTGTACAGTATACAATATACACAATATAGATACACATTATTCAATAAAAAAAAAAAAAGTATATATAGTCCACCACAAGCTCCTTTGTCTTACTGATGTTGAGGGAGAGGTTGTGCTCCTGACACCAGTGTGTCAGAGTGTGCACCTCCTCTCTGTAGGCTGTTTCATCATTGTCAGTGATCAGACCTACCACCGTCGTGTCAACAGCAAACTTAATGATGGCATTGGACCTATGTGTTGCCACACAGTCATGTGTGTACAAGGAATAAAAGAGTGGGCTGAGAACACAGCCCTGTGGGGCTCCAGTGTTGAGGGTCAGTGATGAGGAGATGTTGCTGCCCATTCTAACCACCTGGTGTCTGCTTGACAGGAAGTCCAGGATCCAGCTGCACAGCAAGCTGTTTAAGCCCAGAGTCCGGAGTTTCTCATCTAGCTTGGAGGGCACTATGGTGTTCAATGCTGAGCTGTAGTCTACAAACAGCATTCTCACATAAGTGTTCTTTTTTTCCAGGTGGGTGAGAGCAGTGTGTATTGTAGATGCAATGGCATCATCAGTGGAGCGGTTGTTGCAGTAAGCAAACTGCAATGGGTCAAGAGAGAGAGGCAGCACAAAGCAGATGTAATCTCTGATTAGTCTCTCAAAGCATTTGCTGATGATGGGGGTCAGAGCAACAGGACACCAGTCATTTAAGCAAGTTAGTTTTGATTGCTTTGGAACAGGCACAATAGTGGATGTTTTAAAGCATGTGGGGACTACAGACAAAGAGGGGGAAAGGTTGAAAATGTCTGTAAAAACACCAGCCAGCTGGTTCGTGCACGCTCTGATGACGTGGCCCGGAATGCCGTCTGGGCATAACTAACCTCTGTAGCTTCGGCCGCGAGAGCTCTCTCTGCGAGGGCGGTGTTATTTCCCTCAAAATGAGCATAAAAAGTATTTAGCTCATCCGAAAGAGAGGCAGAGGTGTTCATGGTGGAGTTTTTATTCCCTTTAAAGTCTGTGATGATGTTAATTCCCTGCCACATGCTTCTAGAGTTGGTGGTGTTAAACTGTCCTTCAATCTTGCTCCTGTACTGGCATTTTGCTGTTCTGATAACGGCATAACTGGCTTGTTTATGCTCCTCTGCATTCCCGGAATTGAAAGTGGAGGTCCGCACATTAAGTGCCGCGTGAACATCACTGTTTATCCATGGTTTCTGCTTCGGATAGATCCGTATTGTTCTGCTCGGAACCACGTCCTCCACACACTTTTTGATGAAACACATTACGCTATCAGCGTAAAGCTCGATGTCGTCATCAGATGTCGGAACATCTCCCAGTCCATGTGATCAAAACAGTCTTGTAGCGTAGAGTCTGATTGGTCCGACCAGCACTGGATCGTTCTGAGGGTGGGTGCTTCCTGTTTCAGTTTCTGCCTGTAAGCGGGCAGAAGCAGGATGGAAGAGTGGTCTGATTTGCCAAATGGTGGGCGGGGGAGGGATTTGTAGCCATCCCGGAAGGGAGAGTAGCAATGGTCCAAAACCCGGTCCCCTCGTGTGTTGAAACTAATGTGCTGGTGGTATTTTGGTGCGACTGATTTGAAACTGGCTTGATTAAAGTCCCTGGTCACAATGAACGCGCCTCAGGGTGCGCAGTTTCCTGCTCACTGTTTTATACTTCCATACAGTTCCTTGATTGCCCAGTCTGTGTCGGCTTGTGGCGGGATGTACACAGCTGTGATAATGACCGCTGTGAATTCCCTCAGTAGCCAGAATGGTCGACACAGAAGCATGAGAAATTCCAGATCAGGAGAGCAGAAAGACTTGATAGAATGAACGTACCTCTGATCACACCAGGATTTGTTGATCATAAAACATACACCACCACCTCTGCTTTTACCTGAGAGGTCTTTTGCTCTGTCCGCTCGGTGCACGGAGAACCCTGTGGGTTCAATGGCTGAGTCTGGAATCTCCGCAGACATCCAAGTTTCCGTAAGGCGGATAATGCAGCAGTCCCTCGTCTTAAGAGATCCACGCTTCCAGCTCGCAGAGCTTGTTATCCAGAGACTGAACATTTGCCAGTAGAATAGTGGGTAGCGAGGGTCGATTTGTGCGGTGTCTTACTCTGATGAGAACGCCAGCTCTGTTTCCCCTTTTCCTTTTGCATTTCCACGTCCAGACTGCCCAGACAAAGGGCTACGCTTGCGTGTTTGTAAACAGCGGGTCGGCATTGAGGAATTTGAAGTCCGGTTTACGGTGTGAAATTGCTGAACCAATGTCCAAAAGTGTTTGTCTGTCATAGACAATAAGGCAGACAACATCCAAGACAAAAAACATAAGAATTGTGAACAAAACAAACAAAACACTACCATGTTGTGTCGGAGCTCGCAACGCAGCAGCCATACTCGGCGCCATCTTGAGTCCAATGACACACACAGGTTTAAATGGCAATTAAAGGTTAATTTCCCACACCTGTGGCTTTTTAAATTGCAATTAGTGTCTGTGCATAAATAGTCAATGAGTCTGTTAGCTCTCACATGGATGCACTGAGCAGGCTAGATACTGAGCCATGGGGAGCAGAAAAGAACTGTCAAAAGACCTGCATAACAAGGTAATGGAACTTTATAAAGATGGAACAGGATATAAAAAGATATCCAAAGCCTTGAAAATGCCAGTCAGTACTGTTCAATCACTTATTAAGAAGTGGAAAATTTGGAGATCTCTTGATACCAAGCCAAGGTCAGGTCAAAGATTTCAGCCACAACTGCCAGAAGAATTGTTTGGGATACAAAGAAAAACCCACAGGTAACCTCAGGAGAAATACAGGCTGCTCTGGAAAAAGACGGAGTGGTTGTTTCAAGGAGCACAATACAACTATACTTGAACAAAAATGAGCTGCATGGTTGAGTTGCCAGAAAGAAGCCTTTACCTTGCCAATGCCACAAAAAAGCCCAGTTGCAATATACCCGACAACACCTTGACACGCCTCACAGCTTCTGGCACACTATCATTTGGAGTAACAAGACCAAAATCGAGCTTTATGGTCACAACCATAAATGCTATGTTTGGAGAGGGGTCAAGAAGAATACCATCCCCACTGTGAAGCATGGTGGTGGCTCACTGATGTTTTGGGGTGTGTGAGCTCTAAAGGCACGGGGAATCTTGTGAAAATTGATGGCAAGATGAATGCAGCATGTTATCAGAAAATTTTGGCAGACAATTTGCATTCTTCTGCACGAAAGCTGGGCATGGGACACACTTGGACTTTCCAGCACGACAATGACCCTAAGCACAAGGCCAAGTTGACCCTCCAGTGGTTACAGCAGAAAAAGGTGAAGGTTCTGGAGTGGCCATCATAGTCTCCTGACCTTAATATCATCGAGGCACTCTGGGGAGATCTCAAACGTGCGGTTCATGCCAGACGACCAAAGACTTTGCATGACCTGGAGGCATTTTGCCAAGACGAATGGGCAGCTATACCACCTGCAAGAATTCGGGGCCTCATAGACAACTATTACAAAAGACTGCATGCTGTCATTGATGCTAAAGAGGGCAATACACAGTATTAAGAACTAAGGGTATGAAGAATTTTGAACAGGGGTCATTTCATTTTTTTCTTTGTCGCCATGTATTGTTTTATAATTGTGCCATTCTGTTATAACCTACAGTTGAATATGAATCCCATAAGAAATAAAATAAATGTGTTTTGCCTGCTCACTCATGTTTTCTTTAAAACAGGTACATAAATTACCAATTCTCCAAGGGTAGGCAAACTTTTGAGCACAACTGTATGTACGAAGACACTTAAAAATGTGTGCAAATGCTAATTTATTACTTGATCATTTCTTGCTTAATGGGGGTGGGGGGAGTGGCACTAATGTTCGACCTTGGTGACAGGCCTGGTGTCTTCTTTAAGATATACCAAGATTTACATCTGTGGCAAGTATAGGCTAAGAGAAACTTATACAACAAAACTTTTCTACAAAAATGAATTGCTGGAACTCTCTTTCTTTCTTTCTGTCTTCAGACCGACCAGCTGGCTGGCCGTGCCTGCCTAACATTAGTTAACAACATTAGTTAACATGAACTAACAATTAACAATACTTATTAAGCATTTATATATGTTAATGTTAATTTCAACATATACTAATACCACACATTTAAAAACAAAAACAAATATTAGTTAACATTAGTTAATGCACTATGAACTAACATGAACTAACATTGAACAATTGTATTTTTATTAACTAACATTAACAAAGATTAATAAATTATGTAACAAATATATTGTTACTTGTTTGTTCATGATACCTAATGCATTTATTAATGTTAACAAATGGAACCTTATTGTGTGTGTGTGTGTGTGTGTGTGTGTGTATATGTATATATATATATATATATATATATATATGTACACTTTTATGGTGTTTTTTGTCATTATGGAGCTTGATAGCCTAATTCACTTTCATTATATGGAGAAAAGAATACAGAATTTTTCTTTTTATAAATCACCTTTTGTGTTCAACAGAAGAATGAAAGTCATATGAGTTTGAACAGAATATTCATTATGGGTTGAACTGTTCGTTGAAAGAGAGTTTAAATGTCCTTTTTTTATGTTAAAGGGATAGTTCACCCAAAAATGAAAATTCTCTCATGATTTACTCACCCTCCTGGCACCCCAGATGTGTATGACTTTCTTTCTTTGTAAGTCCTCACAATGGAAGTGAATGGGTGCCAAATTTTTGAAGCTCAAAAATCCAAATAAAGGGAGCATAAAAGTAATCCATATGACTCAAGTGGTTAAATCCATATCTTCAGACACGATATGATAGGTGAGAAACAGATCAATATTTAAGTCATTTTTACCATAAATTCTCCTCTCTACCCAATAGAGTTAGTGCATACCCAGCAGATATGCATTAAGACTGTGAATCACCAAAAACAGAAGAAGAATGGGAAAGTGAAACTGAAATGGAGATTGACTGAGCAGGGAGGAGAATTTATAGTATTTATACTTAAATATCTGTTTCTCATTCACATCTATTATATCGCTTCAGAAGACATTGATTTAACCACTGGAGTCATATAAAGTACTTTTATGTTGCCTGTATGTGGATTTTGGAGCTTCACAATTATGGCACCCATTCACTTGTATTGTATGGACATACAAAGTTGAGAAATGCAGATGAAAGTTATCCACATCTGTAATGGCATGAGGGTGCGTAAATGATGAGAGAATTTTCATGTTCATGTGAACTATCCCTTTAAAAATAAATGTCAAAGAAATATAAATAATTGAGTTGTGCAGTTATATATTTTTCTTATATATATATATATAGATATTTATGTCATAACTTTCACTTCTAAATTTAAGGTGTACATTTACTCAAGTGTTTTAACAAAGAAATACTGTGTATAGAAATATCACAGACACACACAACAAAAACAATAAACTAAAAAAAAAAAAAAAAAAAAAAAAAATCTCTGATCCTAAAAGAGCTATGAAATTAAGGTCAGTGGCTCTAGAGTTGCTTTCCCTCTTTCACAAGACTTTCAGGAATAGATTTAGTCTTTGGTCAAAGCCCAAAACTGAATAAGCAAGCAGGAAGAGCATCTTTAATTCTAAAGAATGGGCCGTTTCGTAAACAGGGTGAAGGTCCAAACACTTCTGCTGTTACAAAGTGCAGGAGTGAAGCTGTCAGGAGAGAAACTGTGAAATCAATCACACACACAAAGTCATGGCAACTGCAAAGGATACCATTCATGCACAGAGTGAATTGCTTTGACAGGCAGGTAGTTTAACATAACAGAGTGCTTGCAGTGGAATCAGCCCACTAGTACAAAAATTTATGAAGCCCTAGTTTAGACCCACTTGAAGAGAAGTTCTCAATAACCGTGTAATAATTGTGATGTATAAAGAGAAAGAGAGAATGTGAGGAAAATAAAAAGGGGATAGAATTGACAAAACAAATAAAATACTGCAGAAACAATCGACTCCTTTAGGATAATAAGATACTATCTAATGGACCATAATTGTAGCCTTTGCAAGGTGCATTATTCTAAAGAATATGACCTTTAAAGGAAAAATTCACCCTAATTGTCATCATTTTCTTGCATCATTTTGTTCAAAACCATATTATGTTCTGTCTTGTATGAAAAAAGCATTGTGCACATTCTGTCTAACATCTCCTTTTGTGTTCCACATAAGCTAAATCTATTTGGAACGATATGATGATGAATAAATTATGAGAAAATTTTCATTTTATGGTGAAATTTTCCATTAAGATTGGATAAGTTAAGGATTTATTTACTTGTTAAGGTTATTTCTTGTGAAAACATTCTGCTTTATTAGTCTCAGATCATTTGAACTGTACATCATGATTACACCTGACCATTGCACTTGCATACAGTAAAAACAGGACATTCACGTGTCATGTCGTCTTTTATATTTGAGTCACTCAGACAGAGAACAGCACATTCTGTGGAGACAGCATCTCAAATGAACACCAGAACAATCTCTTCTCACTCCGTCTGTCCTTTTTTAATAGGAATGCTGTAGGCTTGTGAATGTCCTACTTTCATTCTAACTTGTTTTTTTTTCTTCTTCTTCTTTCTTTTTTCTGGCTTGTCTGCTGGTGGTAAAGAGGAGCAGTCACTTGCATGTTTAAATATAGTGTGGCACAGATGTTTTGGTTTCTCTGGGGCCCGTCGGTGATACAAACATAGATTCACGCTGAGCCGTGTTTAATATGACCACTTCTAGCAAAAAGATACCCGACTGTACAAACTGAGCCCTTGTGGTTTAATCAAACATCTCGGTCAAAATTTCCATGTGAATGTTGGCAGCCCCTAAAACTGCTCTACCCAAATGCAGAGTATTCGCTATTCACTGATTCCGATTCCTGAACATTCGGTATCGGCAAAGTCTTTCTAGCAAGTCAGTCCACTGTCGGCCATCTTTGGAACGCTCTCGGGAGGTTATTTCCAGTCATGCCAGTGCAGCTCATATCTACTTGAATGGGGTAACACCAAAATCTCAAAAACGGTTGGTCAAGATTACAATCAAAGAACATATTTCAAATCAGCAATAAACTGTGATAATATTGGAATCATAAATTGTGCTTCTTTACCTCATAATACACTAAAACACGCAATTTTCGTTAGCGAGTTGATTGACAGGCGATGTCTGTAACTAAAAGGTGATTGGCTCTTTTACCTGTAAGGCAGGACTTTCCTTTCATTGACCGTTGGGTGCTAGAGTGCCTTGTTTGGGCGTTCCAATTTCTCCCACTCATTTAAATAGAAGTGGCCCGTCTCTGCTAAATAGTCTCTGGTATTGGCCAATACTGATCCCGATCCGATACATGTTTTTTTCGTAATCAATTTAGAATATCTATACTTCACTGTGTGGAACTGATTGGGTGTTCAATTTTATATTGAAAGAAACACAAACCTCTTACTACACATTATTTAATCATTAAACAGAGAAAAATACATTATTATTGGTACATTAAAAATAGCCTTTTAAGAAAAAAATATTTTAAATAGTCTACTGGATCAGTAGAAAAGAAGCCAGTTCGACTTAAATGGATTCAGACTTCTTAATTTGTTCACTTTAGTTGTAATAGGCTATCGGTTAATTTAATCACACAGTAATTTTTTGGAACCCAGTCAACATTTACATTTACATTTATTCATTTGGCAGACGCTTTTATCCAAAGCGACTTACAAAAGAGGAAAACATAAGCGAATCATCTTAGGAGACAGTGGTATGAAAAAGTGTCATATTACAAAGTATTACTGGCATCATAATAGTATTCAAAACAGAATAAAGTGCAAGTGTTTTTTTTTCAATGACTGGTTAAGTGCTCATGGAAAAGATGTGTTTTTAGTCATTTTTTGAAGACAGAGAGTGAGTCAGCTTCACGGATGGAGTTGGGAAGGTCGTTCCACCAACGTGGTACGATGAAGCTGAAAGTCCGGGAAAGTGTTTTGGTGCCACTTTGTGTTGGTACAACAAGGTGACGTTCCTTAGCTGACCGCAGGCTTCTAGTGGGCGCGTAGCTCTGCATAAATGATTTTAGGTATGCTGGAGCAGACCCAGTGACTGTTCTGTATGCCAGCATCAGAGCCTTGAATTTGATACGTGCATCAACCGGCAGCCAGTGGAGAGAGACAAGGAGTGGTGTAACATGCGCTCTCTTTGGTTCATTAAAGACCAGACGTGCTGCTGCATTCTGGATCATTTGGAGGGGTCTAATTGCACATGCAGGGAGGCCTGCAATGAGAGTGTTACAGTAGTCCAGTCTAGTTATGACAAGTGACTGGACAAGCAGTTGTGTGGCATGTTCAGAGAGGAAGGGTCTTATCTTCCTGATATTGTAGAGTGTAAATCTACATGATCTTGCGGTCTTTGAGATGTGGTCTGTGAAATTTAGTCTGTTGTCGATGGTTACCCCTAGATTTACTGTAGTTGCACCCATCTGCACGGTGATGTTGTGTTCAACAGCAGGGTTGGCTGGAAAGACAAGGAGTTCAGTCTTGGCTGGGTTGAGTTGCAGGTGGTGCTCCTTCATTCAGGCCGAGATGTCTGCCAGGCAGGCAGAAATTTGAGCAGTCACTGTGGTGTCGTTGGGCTGGAAAGACAAGTAGAGTTGCATGTCATCAGCGTAGCAGTGGTAAGAGAAACCATGTCCCTGAATGATGGGTCCCAGTGATGTTGTGTATATAGAGAAGAGAAGTGGCCCAAGCCACTATTATAGTAATTTATGATAAAATATATAAAATAATAATAATAATAATAATAATAATAATAATAATAATAATAATAATAATAATAATGATGATGATTGTTATTATTATTAATTATTATTATTATTATTATAATTATAATAGTAAATATAATAGCAATAATTATAATAAAGATTATAATTGTATTATACAATAGTAATGCAAACGCTAAATGAAACACTCCAGGAAGATGGTAACCTAGTGTGTGGGCTAGTTCACAGTAGTTGAAAAAAAAAAACAACAACAAAAAAAAAAAACTACCACAAGTTTAAAACTATGTTAATGTAAACAAAGAGTGAAATAAACTTAAAAAATGTATAATATTTATTGTGTGAAAATTATTTCTATAAATATTTCAAAACAAAGTATGACTGTCCCACAGTTGTGCAATCATTTATGCCACACTAAAAATGTTTTCCCTTACTAAAAATTTTGTGCGCATGTGTGCGTGTGTGTGTACTTGTTTACCAGTTCAACAAAAGTGTCAGTGAAGAGCATGCTTGAGAAATATGAGTGATATAATGTTTAAAGAAAACAAAAAAAATTCAAGGCACTCCTAAGCAGACTATTTTTACTGGGCATAATTTCCAGCCAAGAAGTAATTTTGCAAAATTATGCAAAAAGTGTGAAAATAATTTATAAATGTGTGTATTAAGGATACATGAAATGTTTGCTAATGAAATTAGCCTCAGCAAGACAAAGAATTTATCCATTATATTAAAAAATCATTACAAATGTCATTTTTATCACCATCTGTTAATCACACTACAGATTTTGAAATGTGCTGGAAATGATATTGTGGTGGGAATTGTCATGACTTTTAGAAAACAAAATTACAAAAATGACATTAATCTCCTGTGATGCATGTACATAAACTGTTGGACATTTTTATTATCAAATTAAAGAAACTAGTGAGTGTGAAAAATGTTTTTAACGAGACTTTAATTTCTAGAAATGCACATTGCTAAAAGTGCCCAAAGTTGAAGAAACACCTATACGCGGTCATTTTTTATCCAAAATATTGGAAATATTGTGCTTTGTTATGCAATTATCAAAAACCATAATTTAAAAGTACTGTAGATGATATTTTGCAGCAGGTTTTAATGCCTTAATTATAAATTACAATGACAGTGAGCATTAAAAAACTCTGTTTGACAACAATTATTGACCACGGCAGATGTTAGTATATGATTTATGCTGCAATAAACTATAAACAAACCTTTGTATGTGTCTCAGTGGTGCAATGAGCTTGTTGTCAGCCAACTCTACATCCTTAGACCCACACAACTGTTTAACATAACAAATGAATCTTGGTTTCAAATTAAATAAATGGAAAAGTATAGTAATTTATCATTTTGTATACATAATGATAAGGTACAGTAAACTGCAATGTGTATAAATGTGTTAGTTTTATAGAACAAATGTAAAAGTCTGGAGTCTGGCACTGTCTTCCGCTCATATTGTGGAGATGCAACACATAAATGGTGTTAAAGTTTAAAAAAATATTTTTTATTATGATTATTTTTATTTTTTATTTTTTTATGAATACAAATCACATAGTGAAATAGTACATTTTTAGTTATAAGGATTTGTATGAAACATTATATTAACCTGTATGTAGATATATAGATTCAGAGGTAACACTTTACAATAAAGTGCCATTTGTTAACATTAGTTAATGCATTAGGTATCATTAACTAACAATGTACAACATATTTATTACAGCATTTATTAAGCTTTGTCACTGTTAGCAAATAAAATTACAATTGTTCATTGTTAATGTTAGTTCATATTACATTTTCTCCCCAATTTGGCATGCCCAATTCCCAATGCGCTCTAAGTCCTCGTGGTGGCATAGTGACTCGCCTCAATCCGGGTGGCGGAGGACGAATCTCATTTGCGTCCACGTCTGAGACAGTCAATCCGCGCATCTTATCACGTGGCTTGTTGAGCGCGTTACCACGGAGACTTAGCGCGTGTGGAGGCTCATGCTATTCTCTGCGGCATCCACGCACAACTCACCATGCGCCCCACCGAGAGCGACAACCACGTTATAGCGACCATGAGGAGGTTAACCCAATGTGACTCTACCCACCCTAGCAACCGGGCCAATTGGTTGCTTAGGAAGCCTGACTGGAGTCACTCAGCATGCCCTGGATTCGAACTTGCGACTATGTTGCAGTCAGTGTCTTTACTTGCTTAGCTACTTAGGCCCCCCAGTTCATATTACATTAACTGATGTTCACAAATACAACTTTAGTTTTTAAAAATGTATTAGTTAATGTTGTAATCAGTGTTGGGCAAGCTACTTAAAAAATGTAGCCAGCTAAGCTACCAACTACTCAACAGAAAAATTTGTGAAGCTAAGCTAAAAGCTACACTTCAGAAAAAGTAGCAAGTTACACTACAAGCCACACTGCCAAAAGTAGCTTGCTACATGTAAGCTACTTCAGTTTTTTCAGCCGCAGCTGCACAGAGCATACTGTTATAGACAAAGCATCTAAAAGAATTATTCACATAATGTTTATCAAAGCCATGGTACAGTATATTACATTTTAGTGCAATACAGTATATAATGTATGTGCGTATGTGTACGTAAAAAAACAAACATGTAAATTCATTTTTAGACATGCTACCTCTACAAACACATGTGTTCAATATGAAAAATCACAATTTATACATTTTTATTTTTTATATTTATACTACTACTTCTACAAACCATACCCATTTAAATGTAATTTAATTTGTTTATTTTTGTATAAAAACTCTGCGTACATACAGTATACTATTTATCTTATCCTGTAATTCTGTGTCTAGCTGTTGTATTTCTGTATGTACTAGAAGCTTTTGATAAAAGGCCAAATTCCTTTTGTGTGTGTGTGCGTGTGTGTGTGTGTGTGTGTGCGCGCACGTGCGTGTGTGTGTGAGCACATCTGTGCAATAACAATGTGATTTCTGATGGTATCAGATAATTATTTATGCACCATTCTGTAGTTGCATGGTGCTTCAAAGTACTTCAAAGAATGCCATGTTACTACCATGGTAATTTGACATTTGATTACTAGGGGTGGGGGAAAAATAGATTCACATATGAATCGCGATTCTATCTTCTACCATTTCGAATCGATTTTCTAAGTGTTAGTTAATAATGTGATTTTGTTGGAACAAAAAAGGCGAGTCAACTGCGAGAGCAGTGCAGCACCCGGACAGTTTAGAGAGCGCACACCTCATGCTGTGAGCAGGAAGTGCAGCAGCAGTGGAGTATCTGTGAGCAATGGAGGAGGAAAAACAAATACATCCTGCCCCATTTTCAGCGAGGGCAAGCGTTTGGACAAACTTTGGATTTTATCATCCCCAGGGGAAGAAGGAGCTTGACAAGACTTATGTAATATGCAAGCTTTGTAAAGCGAAGGTGAAGTATGTTGGGAACACTACAAACATGAGGACTCACATCGAACACTATCATCCAGAGATGAAAGACGCAGAACAAAAACCTCCAGTAGCAAACATTCAGGTCAGCCAACGCACTCTGCACCAATTTTCTAAACTTCCAGCCAACTCTGAACGGACGAAGAGAATAACTCAGTCCATAGCTTATTTCATTTCAAAAGATCTGTGCCCCTACAGTGTCATTGATAATGAGGGCTTTCGGTACATGATCCACACAATTGAGCCTGCTATTTACTGAGAAAGCTGTACCTCAGCTATACCAAGAGACAAAGATTTGATTCAGTGGGATTTTTTCTTCGAGACATATTAAACTGTCTACCGCAGTCAAATAGGAAAATAACACAAAACAGCAATCTAAAATTAAATCTATGCATATATTGAATCAAAATTTGTGACCCCAAGAATCGAATAGAATCGTGAGATTCCAAACGATTCCCACCCCTAATGATTACCATATTCATATACTATTGTATTTACATGGTGCTTCAAGGTCATTAAAAAACATACCATGGTACTTCGCTATATTACCACATTCATATACCACTGTATTAACATGGTGCTCCCAGGTAATGGTACATGTCCAAAAAACATGGTTATATCATTGTAATTTTTTTTAAGTGTTTTCGTGTAGGCTAATAAGTGTTTTGATACTCTTTTGGAAGTCGTTCAGAAGCTACACACTTATCAAATGAGCGATTCATTTGTGATCAGACATCTTTATTTCTGATTTAAAATTGCCATTAGTAAACACCAGGTACAAGGCATGATGTAGTGGTGTAGCTTTTGTCAACGCCACTACCTTGTCTAAATATAGCTTCACTACTGAAAAGCTACTTGATTCAAAATCTAGCGAAGCTACCGTCTCGCTGCTCAGAAATGTAGTTAAGCTAATAGCTTTGCTATTTGCCCACAACTGGTTGTAATTAACATTAACAAACATTAATTAATGCTGTAAAAGTGTTGTTCATTGTTAGATCATGTTCATTAATGTTGTTAACTAATGTTAACAAATGGAACTTTATTGTAGTGTTACAGATTTAGATATATCCTTAAACAAAACACATGCACTTACTGCATGCTTTACATTATCTTTGAATATAAATTGATAAAGAAAATATCTGTTATTTTAAATAATTTTTTATAAAGTAAATGAAAATAGTTTATTTCTTTCTGTCTACCAATTTTTCCAACTTCTATCATTTTTAAATAATTTCACTATTTTCACTGTCTTCACACCAGGCACCTGCAACTAGCCAAATGGGCCTGTATTGTATTTCCAGTTCAATACAATTTCTGTTCAGCCATAATATTCAATCTCATCAAGGTGATATGTTGTTCATTTACACCAATGCAGGTGGCCAAAAGAATCCACCCCTCTTTCTTGCAGTGCACGGCATTTGCCACTACAGGTGCACAATTTTAATGTGAGACCACATTCATGTAATAAGATTAATTCAGCATTATATTTCCTTACGTCAGGAAAGACGTGACCCTGACTTCCTCATCCTCCCCTGCCATTATCTTTGTTATCCTTATCTGCCCTACTCCTCCTCTCTATTTCTCTCTCTCTAGTCTGTAGCTACTTCCTACTCTGGTTCCACTCTCCACCTCTTACTAAAGCAGTCTCCAAAACATGCTGAAACATGCTGCCTTTACAGGATGTATATGGTGGTAGGAAGGCATCAAGACACGTCAGAATCCGTGTTTGTGTCACATCCTGACTACTAAATAACCTTCATTTGGCCAGTTTTGAAGGCAGCATAGATATATCCTTCACAGCTTATAATCCTGTATTTCACAATCCTGTGTGTGCAGTTTGGCAATTGGTGGGAAAAAAACTAGTTTTTCCCAGTAAATTTAGGGTCAGGGTTATGGTTATGTCCAGTTTTTTCCCTCTTTTTTTCAAATTATGACTCAATTTCTACCAAGAAATAAGCATTGTTGTTACTGATTACTGTTTGTGATGTATGTGTTATGTCTAAAGCCTACCTGAATTTGTTTTAGATCTTTAAACATGACATTATGGTGTTTTGGAAGGCTGTCTGAAACCAATGTCCTTATGAGCTGCCATTGACTGACTGGGCAGTGAGGCAGAAAGGCAGCTGCCATATTTTTTGGATGCAGCCACCACCAGATGTGTTGCCCACTGTTACACTTGCAGCACTTCATGTGTGCCTCTCTACTTCCCAGATCCCCTTCTCTGCTCAACATTTCGCCTATCACCTGCGGTTCTCTTTCATCCAAAGTTACCCTCTGGTTTTATTTGACCTTGACGACCCTAACACACTCAGATGCTGCCTCTAAAACTGCAATCGTATTCCTCTCAATGGCTCCTGTTGAAGGACATGTGGATGGCCAATCTCTCTGTTGTTATCAATCCATTTTAAGTGTGGTTTAAGTGTCCAAAAACTTTTTTGATTCCACTGTATAATGTTTAGGCTGTCTGTTCAACATTTATCGACTCATCTACCCTGTGTGCAGAAAAGTGGCTCAACATTGAAAATATAGGTTGAATTAATGGAGCACAGAAATATTGATTTGTCTTAAGGGATTAGCCACAATTTCTTTAATAGCTGAATGCCTGGACAACATTCACTCAATCTTCTGCACGAATATGGTTGAATAGGCCCTAGAGTGCCTGACCGCCTGATTACAAATGTAATGATCTTAGCATTTTGGCTGATAATCCAATTCTATTTTTCATAGACTTTGCGGAGCTCATTTAATTTGCTCCGCACATAAATTGTTGCTATGACACTGTTACAACCAGAATCAATATGTGGGACATTATAACACTATCAGTTAAGTTGAAAACAAAATCATTAAGTAGAAATTGTTCTAGTTTGTCTTTATCTTAAAGCAAGTTTGTAATCTTATAGTCAAGTTTATGTAATTTGAATATTATGTAGCTGTTTTAATGACATCAACATCATAGCAAGAGCTCAGAACATTCTTTGTCAAAATACCAGTTCTGTTTATCCTAACTGGTGTGATAAAACCAAGGTCAAAACTCTCTAAGCTCTATAGCCATAAACATGATTTGAAAAACTCTTTTATTACTAAGCCTTTGTTACTTAAAGGTACACTATGGAATTATGGGCTCTCTATCAACATGTGTGGTTGAAAAATAAAATTGCAAGTTACTTGTGGAATACATTTTGTTTTTTACATCAGTTGTGCTTTGGCTCTGCTCTTCTGTGTGAATGAATCTGATCCTTTGAGGTTTACTCATGGTTACCTGTGATCTCCGTATCAGGGCAAATCTTACTAGCTTCACCAACAGTCACTGATAGTAAGAAGAAAGTCCTACAAGACGTGAAAAATCTGAAAATTATATCATCTAAGCAAGTAAGTAGCGTATCTGCCACTGGAATTTATTTTCTTTGTTAACAGACATGACATAAACAGACAAGGACGAATAACTGAAGATTAAAATTGCTTACCAAATCAAACCCGTATGTAAAATTATTATTATAGGCTTACCATAGTGACTCAGGGTAAGTAAAGAACATGGTTTTGAACACAGATATTTTTTAATGTACTCACTCAATATAGTATTTTGTACATTTTCAATGAAAAATTAACCATCTGCACTCACAAAAAATATATATATATATATATATATATATATATATATATATCTTTGGTTGAACTTGATTTAATCATGGATAGTGGTTCCACATGTTTGAAATAAGTTTTCTTCAATTAAAATGACCATGTAATTTCACCTTAAATACTTCAAGTAGATAGAACCTAAATTAATCAAGTAAATCCAACAAAATTTAACATGTCAATATAACTCAATTGAAACTATTTTAGTGATATGCTAGCTAGAGACAGGAAATGTTAGCATGCTAAACACATGCTGGTGGGAAGCACTACTGAGTGCAGCTTGGTCACTATGCTGCAGTTAGGAAATCAATTGCTCAAAGTATAAAGCAGTATGCAGAATACACAAAATGTATTGTTCAACCTACAGGCTCAAGCTACACTCTTCACCATGATGGTAACCCTCAAAGCTACAACATAACATAAATTCTTCTATATCTCAACATGACAAAATATTAAGCACCAATTCTTAAACTTTATATTCATATTCCGCAAAGATACATAAAATATCTCTTAATTTAAACATTTACTCTCCTTGTTGAGTCACATTCAATAAACCAACCAAAAAACTATACATGTTGTCCTCACTGAAATTGATTAAGTAAAACTTACAAGACACTTTTGTTGCTGAATCAACTCAGCTAATCTATTTTAATGTTTTTTTTGTTTGTTTGTTTTGTTTTGTTTTGAGTAATGTGAACATGAGAGGATTGAGTAAAACAAAAAAAAAATGTAAGTGAAAGTAAATTGTTTTCAGTGTGTCGTCAAATTTGAAGAGGTAAAAACAAACATTGGAATGGAAAACATCACTATTACTATTGCTTATACTTATGGTTAGGGATCTGAACAAACACAAGTATTAAAACATGTTAAACTTTGGTGTGTACAGTAACTCATCCTGCACCGTTTGTAATACCACATATATCATACCTCAAAATGTGCAGCTTGTTGAGGAGAGGTGTTCTAATCATTTTCTAAGTGATCAGACTTACAAGTTTTGCCTGGTGGACAATAAAAAAGGCAAAGAATATCACTGAGACTTGCGGGTGGCAACTTTGACTTGGACTAGTAAGATACCACCCAGAATATCCTTGCAACCGCATAGCAACATGCTAAAAACCCCTCTGAACACCTTAGCAACTATGGGACCTCCCTGCCAGCCGCTCACATTGCCCTTGTTTCATGGAGATGAGTTTTAAACAGGCAACCACCACTCACATTTTCTTAAAAACATGCAAAAATGTAGTTTCATTCATACATTTTAACAAAATTAAAATATTGTAAAAAGCTCCGAAACCTACATAGTTTCGAAAGTTTGTGGAATAAAAACAAAAAGCATTGTTTCTGCAACCGATCCTCAAAGCAATCTTTCAAAACTTTCCATTACATCTTAGTGTGAGGTCTTTCCTAAGTCTTTCCTCTGTTTGAATACAGTATATTTGTTTGCTTTCTTGCTTGTTTGTTGGTTCATATTTGTAAAAAGATGGAGACTACATTGGAACAAATTATGGCAGTTGAAGCCAATCATTTCCAAAGTCAAAGTCTTTCATCCTGGAAGACCTTGTCTTCTTGTTTCATATTTGGCCATTTTCATCCCTTCTTCATTATGAAAAGACACCCTGAGGAATGAGGACATGCTGTTGGGGACAGCCATTTGTAATGCAGCTCATGTACAACACTGCAATTCCCTGGAGTTGTTAAAAAAAAATTATTAAAAAAAAACATGTGATGAACTGGCTGTGTGTTATAACGATGTCCTTCTCTTATTGTATCTAGATCTAAGCAGGGGCTCTTTATTAAATATTGACTTGCAGTTCCCTCTGTGGTTCTTTTTGTCTGATCAATAATTAACTATATGTAAAAGCAAACACTGTGAACTGCAGTTTGTGAACAACATCTTTGGACGAGATATGTTTCATCTACAACAACATGTCACAAATTGGTTTGGACCATAATCTATCTGTTCCATCATGTGTTGCAGGACACAGTGGTTTCCTTCTCATTATGGGAAAGCGTTTGTGGCACACCTACTCTGATCAGTTTGTTGTATTGCTCCAGGTTGATATATTTCTTACTCATAGGTATGTATGTGTACAGTGTACATATTTACAATTTATTGACAGCATCTCAAATGTAAACTCTTTTACATACAACTTAAGAGAGGTAAAAAACCTTTATGAATCCTCGGAAGACTGCAATTACTGAAACTTGTGCAAATGTATCACTGCAAGTAACTGAGTTTAATATTCAGACAATCACATAATAGGACTAAGGTAACTGATGGAAAAACTTTTGATCCCTCAGAGACCCAATAATTTATATTAATGTTGATATTTATATTAATATATACTGTATACATACAAGTATGTTTTCTTGAAAGTGTTTTTTAGGAAGCCATTGGCTATAAAAAAAAAAAAAAAAAAGTATAAGTATAAGAAAACTATATACATGAAGAAAGAGTAAATTCATGAACAGTTAAGAATGTAAAGAACAATATTAATATTGATAATACATTTGCCAGTGTAATAAAAAACTAAAACATCTCTATGTAAGGTACTATACTAATATACCATGAATGCCATAATATATATATATATATATATATATATATATATATATATATATATATATATATATATATATATATATATATATTATAAATAAGGGAACAGCACAGAAAGTGGCTGAAAATAATTTGGAATAGTTTATCTATGATTTACTGAATAGACTCATGGTGCAAATATAGAAAACGTTTGACCACTAATGCTGCAATGCTGCATTTTTGCTATAGCCTAAAATTTATGAAAGTAAATATTTTCAGGAGATGTAATCATTTTCCAGTCACTTAACAGGTTGCGATTTAAGAAACATAAAACTGTTCCTAAAGTGTTAGCAATTGTGTCATATGCAATTTTTATTTTCCCTGCTAAAACTGTCAGTTATTGTTATGTGCAGTTTTACCCATATTTAATGAAAATTAGAAATTAATTAATTGCTTTAAACTAACGTTGCAATTCTGTTATGCTGGGTCTCTGAGGGGTAATGGCAAATAATTACACAAACATAAGACATGTTGCTTCAAGCATGTATGACATGCAGCTGCACAATTAGACATAAATACAATACCCATGAAGCAGGTCTAGACCAGTTGAGCTTGGAAGGAGGAGGGTTTCAGAGAAAACTCTTGCAGTGCACTGCAGTAAAACTGGCTTACTTGCAAACTCAGCAAATTTAAATGTTAGGCAAAGAGACCTACCCAGTTATATGTCAAAGGACCTATCTGCTTTCACCTATCTTCTTGAAATATCACATGTGAGCAAGCTGATTGGCCAATAGATAACAGATTCAAAGAAGCTATCAACTTGCACCATGTGAAGTTCCATGCCTGAACTTAGTCATTTGTTACATTTTTGCTGTGACACACATTTTTTGACCATGTTAACTCCACCAACATAGTCTCATGACAACTCATAATAATTTGTATGAGACTGTGAAATTGTAAAATCGAAACATATGACTATTACTCTCATAGAGACAATACAATAGATCCATCAAATCTGAGCTAGCCTCCATCCAACACTTTATTTTAAGAAAGGAAACACCAGTGAAGAAATTTGGTTACTCATTCCATATTTATTTATGCAATACAGGTGACTAATATCAATAGCCTGTACTACGCTTTCCTTCCGTGGTACACAACAATTTTCTTATTAAAATCATGGTTCAGACTGGGTTTTGATTAAGGGCTTATACATTATGGTTACATTTAGGTTTGGGTAAGGGGTTAAACTTATAGAACATAATAATAACATTGTTTGCTGGTTCATTTTTCTCTCTGTGGGAGTAAAAGTTGTGCAATTTTGTACAAGACAACTCATAAGATATCTTATGTGTATAGACTTGTCATAGACTGGGTTGGACCCGACTGTATATTGGAGGTAAACTTTAGAATCCACATGTTTAATTTACAATACACTGCAGAGCGTCTCTTAATTGATTTCTACAAGTCTATCATTATTTATATACAAACACAAGTAAAATAAACTTCCAGTCACTTCCATTAATTTTTGACAAATCCAGGTATGTCATCTCAAATTACACAGATTATCAGCGATCACTCAGTTATTCTCATGTTGAAACTGCCCAGCTAAATCAACCGGAAATCCATATTAACAACACCGGGTATGTGTTATGTCACATTATACACCCTCCGCCCTATTAATACAATGTAATCTCAACCACCGATTCTCTCATGAACATTTTTCAGAATTTGTGAGGGGTCACTGTGGAAGGGGCAGTTCACAAGTATGAGACTCAATTAAAAGATAATGACCAAAAGGTTACGATCCCCTCAGGTTGCATAAAATCTTAAAATAGAAATCAAGCTTGCTGTAGGAACACTGAGATGTATTTCCACCCTCTCTTTTTGGTAATGGAACACTTCAGATGGCTCTCCAAAGGACATTCTCCCTAATGGAAATTCGCAGTCAGGTATTTGTACATTTTAATACCTTACGTCAAAAACACGCCCCCTGGAGAGGACGGCTGCTGCTACAATACATTTTCTCATTATTCTGACGTTTTCTCGCCTCTATTTTTTGACATCACAGGTTATTCTTTTCTTCTGGTCAGGACCCTATGGAGAAACACTGAACTACTTGATCACATCACTGACATTCCTTAAATGATGTCCTGTCACCAGGTTTTGAAGGACTTTTGATGCCTTTCAATTTAGAATTAAATGATTAAAACGTTAAAGAAAGAAAGAAAGAAAGAAAGAAAGAAAGAAAGAAAGAAAGAAATTAAAATACTCAGATTAAAAAGTATTTGGACACTTTTTTATGTCAGACATTAGTTGAGCATGTCCATAGTTAATGTGCTGAACTACACCTGTTGTTTCTCTGCTAGGACACCTGTGTGAATTTAAGCACTCATTGTTTTAGAATCACACTTGTGCTCTTCAGGTCAAATTTGACCCGAAACAATAAGCAAGTAATTTTTTACTTTTATGAAAGAAATGTTGTAACACTAACTTCAATAAAGTAAACAACACTAAATTTTTGGGAGGGATTTGGGGGTGATTTTATGGTATTTAGACCTTATTTGGTTCTAAATGACTAAATTACACCATTCATTCTCATATAAAAAAGCACATTTTACGTTATCTTCATTTCAATAAAAACTTTCATTTCAGTAAATTGAAAGTGTCAAAATGTCAAAATATGTCATGCACTGGGGGTCACTAGTGACAACTGCTGGACTAAAATAACAATTACATGAAATGACAAGTATGTCCAGTAGATGGCTTCAGAGCTGCATACATTGGCTGATCTCTATAACCCAATGCTATAACAAACTTAATTTATAGATATTATCACAAGTTATGCATTGGACATATATTTACACATTATATAAAACAATTATTTGTCAAATTGTAGCATGTTTTTAAACCACTTGGGTTGAAGAGTCAGATTTTGCATTGATGCTCCAATATGCTGTCAAACCTGACCATGCTGCCACAGTCGAATCTGATAGTGCTACAAAGAAAATAGAGTAATTATTTTGTTACCTGACATTTTTTTCAAATATCAAAATTCTTGAATAAACTCTGTCACACAGGGGTCAGACTAAGACTTAGACCTGTGTGGTATGTTTGGTATGTGTGGACAGGTTTGTCTACACTTGTGAGGGCCAAATGTAAAAAAATAAAAAATAAAAGAAGAAGAAGCTCTTAAATGGGTCAGAAGATGTTGATCTTCAAATCTAGTGATGTGCACATGTTTGTGTGATGGTTAGGTTTAGGTTTAGGGGTAGAGTTTGGAAATAAAAAATATCATTATCTTGATATGAAATCAGTGGAAGTCTATGAGAGATCACTAATATAGTCAAAAAACCTGTATGTATTTATGTATGTGCGTGTGTGCGTGCGTGCGTGATGTGTTTTCTGCATTGTGGATGTTTTATAGTATCACCTCTTCATTTATGTATGGTTGTGTTCTGCATTGTGTCTGATTCATGGATTTTTATTAAAAAAAAGAAAAAAAGAAAAAAAAAGAAAAGGAAATATCTGTATTTTAGTATTTCCCATTCATTTCCTATGCCGGGTCAATTTTGACCCGAACACCACAAGTGTCATTTTTTTGCTTGTGTGTGTGTGTGTGTGTGTGTTCAGATAGCAAGTGGAGGAAGAGTCCCCAAGTCTTGTACCACTCAGATAATGAGATAATGGATACATATTTTATTAAAGAAACAAAATGAAAACGGGTAAAAATGACCCAAGGATTACTTGAGGGTTAAAGGGGAACTGACTTCATAGATCCACTAAATTTCATCTTGATACCAGTTGGCTAAAAGTCATTGCAAAAATGGATACAATGAAGGGATAGTCTATGAAGAGGGAAAATATAAAATGTTACAGTTGCCCCTGGTCTTCCCTAATAGAATGATTTGCTGCTTCATCTTGCAAGAAACTGTCATGCAACTTTTCAATTTCATTTATTGACGCCATTATTGAGCCTGATCCCATGAAAATTATATTAGGTGGCTCCTTACATGTATCATGGCAGTGTCGAGGTGAAATGTCCACTGTGTGGTGCTAAAAGTGAGTTAAATTTTCTTCCTAAACAGATATTTAATGCTCTATCAAGTTTTAAATCAACAATACCTACCTACCTCCCTACCCTAAACCTCAACAATAGTGTCAGAAAAAGCAAATGTGAGATGAAAAACGCAATTGCTTAAGCAACCACACAATTTTTTGTGCTCAACTTGTGTGCTCTTCAGGACTCCTACCCCAGTGTTTTGCATCGCAAGTGCTACTGCACAATCTGATTGTTTTGATTAAGCACTGTGTGAGGAACAGGGCAAAAAGTAAGTGTTTATGAACTGCTAATCTGCCGTTTTACTCGTTATTTGTCTGAAAGTGAATGAAAGTTATTGCTGTCTCATGTTCATTTATCCAGTCACTGCCACCATATGTACAAAGAGCCACATAAATATTATTAAAAAAAATCGGTATAATAATGTGTTTCTATGAGACCAGGTAGGAGCTACTGTATAAATAATCGTCCAAGTTACATCCATTAGCAATGTGCACCAGTGCATCACACCCATATCCAAAGAAACATTCACCCTCATATGTTTATTTGTGACAATGCACTATTCCTCTGCATGCTCATTTAGTATTCCGACCCATTCTGTTATTGTCAACTGTGCAGTCTATTAGGGAGCACTGTCCTTTGCAGCTGTCACTTAGCCTGAGAAAACTTTAAGCATGCCACTGCACAGGCATCTATTTGTCTCCACCTCAAATACTTCCTGTGGAGCAGAATACAAGACGTCTCATCTTTTGCAAAAGAACAGGGGCCATGAAAGATGAATTATTTACTTTGCTGACTTGTGCGGTGCCTAGGGAAACAGATTACAGTCACTGAAAGACAGAGGGACAGAAAAATCCAGCAACACTATATCTGCACCTGTCTGAACACAGCTCCCCTTTACATCTGTGCTCTGCTTATATGTATTTGCCAATTTCATTGTGCCGCTCACTCTTGGGAGGTTAAAGAAAGTTCTGTGAGCAACTGTTTCTGTAATGTGCTGTGCTGGGCTTTGAATAGAATATAAATATTGAATCACAAGAGAAAGACCTCATGCTACACTTCTGTTAGAAGAATTCTTTGTTTGCATGTTTGTTGCACAATTCCTAAAAGTTTGTGGCAAGAGTTAAGTAAACAATTGAAGCTGAAATATAAGCATTTTTCATATTTATAAAGCTTATATATACAGTATATACACTCACCAGCCACTTTATTAGGTACACCTGTGCATCAGCTTATTCATGCGATTATCTAATCAGCAAATCGTGTGGCAGCATTGTAATGTATAAAATCATGCAGATAAGGGTCAGGAGCTTCATTTAATGTTCACATCAACCATCAGAATGGGGGGAAAAATTGATCTCAGTGATTTAGACCGTGGCATGATTGTTGGTGCAAGATGGGATGGTTTGAGTATTTCTGTAACTGCTGAGCTCCTGGGATTTTCACGCGCAACAGTCTCTAGAGAATTTTAGGTTGATCCAAATTTTCAATTTTTTGGGGGACAATTTGTCATGTGTTTGAATTTATTTATATATTTATTTATTGTCCAAACCAATGTTTTGTTTTATTGTTTTGGATATTTTGTATGTTACCTTTTAAATTTTTGCTGTTTCATAAATTATTTTTGTGTTTAATAAATGTTTTACTATGTAAATTTATTTTTCGTTACATAGATTAATTTTATATATACAGTGGTGGCAAAATATATTGGCACCCTTGGTAATTATGAGCAAAGAAGGCTGTGAAAAACAAAATCTGGATTGCTTATCCTTTTGATCTTTCATTCAGAAAAAAAAAAAGAAAAACACAAAAATATAACCTTTAATTGAAGTAAAACAATTGAAAGAGGGGAAATATTGACTGTCTCAGAAGTAGAGGCAACTGAAACTTGGACCTAGTAAGTAGTAGGAATTGGGCATGCCAAATTGGGGAGAAAAAGGGATAAAATAAATAAATAAATAAAAAGATTCGGCCTGGAAAAGGACGTGTCTATATTGTCTCCACGCACAGTGGGGAGAATGGTTCAAGTGGCCAAAGAATCTCCAAGGATCACAGTTGGAGAACTGCAGAAATTAGTTGGGTCTTGGGGTCAGAAAGTCTCAAAAAAAATATCAGACATCACCTACATCACAAGTTGTTTGGGGGGGGGTTCAAGAAAAAAGCCTCTGCTCTCATCCAGCAACAAACTCAAGCATCTTCAGTTTGCAAGACATTACTGGGACTTCAAATGTGACCAGGTTCTATTGTCAGATGAAAAAAAAAAAGAGATTTTTGGCAGCAAACACTAGAGATGGGTTTGGCGCACACAAAGATGAAGTACCCAATGTGCACGGTTAAATGTGGTGCTGGATCTTTAATGTTGTGGGGCTGTTTTTCTGCCAGAGGTCCTGGACATCTTTTCTGGATACATGGCATCATGGACTCTATCAAATACCAACAGATAAAAAATCAAAACCTGGCTTCATTAGGCATTATAAGAGACTCAGAGCTGTTATCTTGGCAAAGGGAGGTTGCAAAATATACTGAATAAATGGGTGCCAATAGTTATGGCCAATGCATTTTGGAGAAAAATATTTATTTAATAATGAGATATTTCCCCTGTTTCAATTGTTTTACTTCAATTAAAGGTTAGATTTTTGTGATTTTTTTTAAATGAAATATAAAAGGATAAACAATACAGATTTTTTTTTTTCACAGCCTTCTTTGCTCAAATTTACCAAGGGTGCCAATATCTTAAGCTGCCACTATATCTGTCACTGTCACTCCTTAACATTATGCTTAAAATCTCATTTTGTGTTTAACAGAAGTAAAGACAAATGAGTTTAGAAAAACATGTGTCATGTGTATTTTGTTGATTCATGTCTTTTATTTTGAAATGTTTAGTTCCTGTTTCCCTTGTCATGTCATTCCTGTTTTCCCTCCATGTTCATGTGTCATGTTTTCATTGGTTTATTGTTTAATCAGCTTGTTATGAGTTCTGTTTGTTCATTGGTTTATGTTCTCCCATGTCTTGTATTTAAGCCCTCATGTTTCCATTGTGTCTTTTGTCAAGTATTGAATGTATGTGGATGTGTTTCTTTCTAGCCAAATCAAGCCATGTTATGTTTATGTCAAGTCAAGTTTTAAGTCTAGTCAAGTTCATGTTTCACATTTATAGTTAGGGTTTTGGATTCACTTTTGTAAATAAACTGCACTTGGGTTCTCATCTTCATCATCGTCTTCGTCTTCATCATTGCCAGCAGCCAGCAACGTTACAGAATACTTGACCGACTATGAACCCAGCAGTTCGACTCATATGGCTACATCAGGGGAATCGTTTCCTGGAGGATTATGTTGAGGAGTTCTGCGATTTGGCCAGCCAGGTGAACTTTAATGAGGTCGCCCTCAAAGACATTTTTTGCTTTGGTCTGGTTGAGCCGATCTCCTCCTTGATGCCTGGTGGTCGCAGTTCCCTCAGCCTGGCTCAATATATCAACCTCGCCCTACAGATCATTGGTTCCACGTTCACTGTGGGGGAGGTGGATGCCGAGCCAGAGGTCCATGTTGTGGCCGCCAAACCAGAGTTCCTAGTTATGGCTTTTACTCCATGCCACATCACAGCAACGCCTCAGCCTGCTCCATGCCACATCACAGCCACACCTGAGCAGTTGGACCTGGTGATGGTACCCACCCTTAGTTCTCCTGAGCAAGCAAGGGGAACTGTCAGCCCTCCGACCCCGCCTGGACCCTCCGAGCCCTGTATTTCACCTTGGCCTGTCGGTCCCTCAACATTGCCCCAGCTCTGCGTTCCCTCGGCTCCACTGTGGTCCTTCAGCCTGTCTGCTTTGCTGGGGTCCCTCGTCCCTTCGGCTCCTCCTTGGTCTGTCGGTCACCTGGCTCCACCTTGGCTCTCCGATCCTCTGGCTGCGCCTCGTCCCTCCAATCTGTCAGCTCCACAGGGGACCTCCTTCCCTACGGCTCCACATTGGTCCTCAGTCCCACCGGCTCCACCTCAGTCTTTCGATTTCCCCCAGCTCCGCCTTGCTCCTCCGAGCCTCCAGTGCCGCCTTGGTCATCCCTGCCATTGGCTCCACCCTGGCCCTTCGAGTCTTCGGCTACTCTCCGGGCACCAAGTTCCATGGCTCTGCCCCTTGAGCCTCTCACAGCTCCGCCTTCCATGGCTCTGCCCCTCGAGCCTCTCATGGCTCCACCCCCCACGGACTCTGCTCTGTTCCCATGCCCCTCGCCCTTTCTCGCCATGCCCCATGACTCAAGACAACCCCCCCCCCCCAAGCTCCAGCTCCCTACAGAACTTCGAATTTATGTCATGTACGTGTTTACGTGTTTTGTTTATGTGTTGGGGCATCGGGAGCCGCCCCTTAGTGGGGGGGATATGTCATGTGTATTTTGTTAATTCATGTCTTATTTTGGAATGTTTAGTTCCTATTTCCCTTGTCATGTGATTCCTGTTTTCCCTCCATGTTCATGTGCCATGTTTTCATTGGTTTATTGTTTAATTAGCTTGTTATGAGTTCTGTTTGTTCATTGGTTTATGTTCTCCCATGTCTTATTTTAAGCCCTCATGTTTCCATCGTGTCTTTTGTCAAGTATTGAATGTGAACGTAACTTTTTGTTGTCAAGTCTAGTTTGTCAAGTTCATGTTTTTGTTAGATCATGTTTATGGTTAGGGTTTTTGGATTTCACTTGTATAATAAACTGCACTTGGGTTCTCTACACTTCGTCATCGTCATTGCCAGCAGCCAGCATCGTTACAACAAGAAGGTAAGTAAATGATGATAGTAGGGTACAATGGGGCTAAAGGCTCTGCGGGGTAAAAGGCTCCATTGATTTAATTTTCTCCCAAAACACGAAATGGCATCAAACTACCATAGCACTTTCCTAAACATCTGTTTGGCACTGTAAAATGTTCCTGTTCCATGAGATTTTTGCATGTTGTTTCTAAAGGTTGATTCTGAGTCAGTTTGATCTATTTTATTTTTTAAAATGTTGCAAATTTATGTTGCTAATGAAAATCCCTGAAATTCTCACATTTCTTTTGAGACAAAATACTTATTTATTATTTTCAGTTTTAAGGTCATTAAATCAAAAAATTTTAATAACTGTCCAATAAGTGAAAGGATAGTATTTGGGGTAAAAAGCCCCTTTTAAACACATTGTTTTTTCTTAAGTGGGGCGAATAGATTTGTTATGAAAATTGTTCAAAGTGGGCTCACATTGACCGATCCAATCACAATGGAGATTATGTTGTTTACAGAGATGTTGAGATGTAATAAAATGCCAAATGTGATTGAAATTAACAGAAAATAGTTGACTTTTTCTGTAGTATTTATTTCGAGTAAGCATCATCTTAATTTGATACTCAAAAAAAAAAAAAAGCATCTTGCTTTCTCAAAATCCCAAGTGTGGGATAAAAGGCTCCCTCACCACCTTTTTTAAAAAACTGAATTTTAATCGAAACAACCTTCCATTATCATTTATTTTCACACAAATTATATTCCATCAATATTCAATAAAAATAAAAAAATAAAAAACTTGACCTTGATACATTTTGTGAACAGAAAAAAGCAAAATTTCCTTAAGGGTGTCATGTGTATTCTGTTGATTCATGTCTTTTATTTTGAAATGTTTAGTTCCTGTTTCCCTTGTCATGTCATTCCTGTTTTCCCTCCATGTTCATGTGTCATGTTTTCATTGGTTTATTGTTTAATTAGCTTGTTATCAGTTCTGTTTGTTCATTGGTTTATGTTCCCCCATGTCCATGTATTTAAGCCTCATGTTTTTCATTGTGTAGTTGTCAAGTATTGGATGTGAATGTTGTTTTGTTGTCATGTCAAGCCAAGCCATAGTCACGTCTAGTTTATGTCAAGTTCATGTTTTTGTTAAATCACGTTTATAGTTAGGGTTTTGGATTCACTTTTGTAAATAAACTGCACTTGGGTTCTCATCTTCATCATCGTCTTCGTCTTCATCATTGCCACAGCCAACAACGTTACAGAATACTTGAACAAACCCATGAACCCAGCAGTTTTACTTCTGCGCCTTCGTCAGGGCAATTGTCCCCTGGAGGACTATGTCGAGGACTTCTGCGTTCTAGCCTGCCAGGTGGACTTTAATGAGGTTGCCCTCAAAGACTGTTTCAGATTTGGATTGAATGAGTCCATTTCTTTTTTGATGCCTGGCGGTCGCAGTTCCCTCAGCCTGGTTCAATATATCGACCTTGCCCTACGGATCATTGGTTCCACGTTCACTGTGGGGGAGGCGGATGCCGAGCCAAAGTTCCACGTCATGGCCGCCGCCGAGCCAAGAGTTCCACGTCATGGCCGCCGCCGAGCCAGAGTTCCACGTCATGGCCGCCGCCGAGCCAGAGTTCCACTTCACGGCAACGCCTCAGCCTGCTCCATGCCACGTCACTGCAACGCCTCAGCCTGCTCCATGCCACGTCACTGCAACGCCTCAGCCTGCTCCATGCCACGTCACTGCAACGCCTCAGCCTGCTCCATGCCACGTCACAGCCACACCTGAGCAGTGGGACCTGGAGATGGTTCCCACCCTTATACCCACCCTTAGTTCTCCTGAGCAGGCAAGGGGAACTTTCGGCCCTCCGATCCCGCCTGGACCCTCCGAGCCCTGGACTTCACCTTGGCCTGTCGGTCCCTCGACATTGCCTCAGATCGGCGTTCCCTCGGCTCCACTCCGGTCCTTCAGCCTGTCGGCTGTGCCGGGGTCCCTCGTCCCTCCGGCTCCTCCTTGGTCTGTCGGTCACCTGGCTCCGCTTTGGCTCTCCGATCCTCTGGCTGCGCCTCGTCCCTCCGATCTGTCAGCTTCACCGGGGACCTCCTTCCCTACGGCTCCACCTTGGTCCTCAGTCCCACCGGCTCCACCTCAGTCTTACGATCCCTCGGCTCCGCCTTGCTCCTCCGAGCCTCCAGCACCGCCTTGGTCCTCCCTGCCATCGGCTCCACCCTGGCCCTTCGAGTCTTCGGCTACTCTCTGGGCACCACGTTCCATGTCCATGTATTTAAGCCTCATGTTTTCCATTGTGTAGTTGTCAAGTATTGGATGTGAATGTTGTTTTGTTGTCAAGTCAAGCCAAGCCATAGTCAAGTCTAGTTTATGTCAAGTTCATGTTTTTGTTAAATCACATTTATAGTTAGGGTTTTGGATTCACTTTTGTAAATAAACTGCACTTGGGTTCTCATCATCGTCTTCGTCTTCATCATTGCTGCAGCCAACAACGTTACAAAGGGGTGCCTTTAGCCACATTGCACCCTACAGTTTGAGACACTGTCTCATCTGAAACTCTAAGAGAAACATTAGAGAAAAAAAGTTTCCATTTGCTTTCCATTTAACCCCAATGCTGTCTAAATCACTTGAGATATTATAGTAAAGAGATCTCATTTATGGTTATTCTAACCCATGGTAAGGAATCATTTTGCATTACAGAGGCTGGATATCATGCAATAAACTTCAGAAAAAAGCTGCATTTATTATTTCATGATGTACTGCATGTTGACAGGCTACGCAACCTTGCTTCAACGCAACTAACTAGACGATGTCTTCCACCCAGTATGAAATCAAATGCCTAAAAGTATTCCCAGAGGACACTGGATCCAACAGCTGGGGGATTTTCATTTATAATCTCTCCCTCAGTTTGATCTATGCTTGGTATCAGCCGTCTGCCTGCAAGTTTAAAATGAACAATAAAGCAGGCAAAGATTTAGTCGTGCCGGTGACCCGAAATCCAGTCGAGGATTTTGTAAACAAAATTACTTGCTATTCCTGAAGGGTGTGTGGTTACATTTTTTGAAATAATTCTCTGTGTGTGTACTCCTACTTTGAATACATTTCCTGGGAGTGAAAAGGATTGTCTCCCTGAAAAATATGACCCAATTTATGATTGCTTTGATGTGCTACAGAGGCTGAAAGACATGCAAAGATCAAGTCCGGATTTAAAATTAGGATCTATTGAGAAGCAATTATGTCTTCTGAGCAAAGGCTGCATTTTCTGCATCCAATCAATGTTACAAATCAAAAAGTTTCCTGCTGTTAGTAGACGCATTTTCAATCCAGATAATTACACCCAGGGGGTGCAAAAATCCACTTGAAAAAATGCTTCTATTAGCATTTTCTCTAATTCGATCAATTTTAATGAATTTAAGTGTCAGCATAACAATTTTGAGTGAAAATTTGATTATAAAAATGTACATGAAGTTAAGAATTTCCTAGTATGTTAGATGTCTGACAGCATGCACTTGAGCTGGCATGGACTCCAAAAGTTTGTGCAAAACCTGATGATCCACGTTACAAGAGGCTGACCAAGATCGCATTTTTCTGATACCAATAACTAATGTCTTGTAAGAAAGCCGATAGCTAATAAATCGTCCAATAGTTTTTAAAATTGATGTAAAAAAAAAAAAAAATCTTAGTCCTTTCTGGGAAGAGACAGGATGGCCCAGACATAAGAGGCTACAAGAGCCCAAATTTAATGAAATCTCAAATAAGGGAAACACAGTTTGCACTGTTACAATCTTTTACAACATTTTACAACATAAAGACTGTTGTAAACATAAGTAAACATTCTAAACATTGTCATAAAACTAATATGAGCAGTAATTAATCAACAGTAGATCACCAGTGATTACTTGTCATAAATGTCAGGTCATGCAGTATTACAATATACAATATATTGTATTTTATATATAATTGTACAGTAATACAATATACAGTATACAATATATGCATTAATGCTCCCATGCCCTCGTTTCAAACTATGGACTATTTTCATTAATTTTGCCGATAACCGATAGTTAAACCTCTACATGTTATTCCAGCATTATATAAGAATGTTCCAATTAACATCTTGTGTCCTTCAGTGAATGCCAGAAAACCTGTCCCTATACACGAAGGAATTAACATGGTCAATGTCACATATTTGCTTATTTCATTATTGACCAACAAACAGTTAGAAATCATAAATATTTCCTCTTTGTTTTACATCATAACTTTTCTTTGTTTTGCATTATTCAAAATGCTAAAATGTTCTGTTTATTTCCATAGTTAAAGGAATAATTCAGGTTAAATATAAGATTAATCAACAGCTTTTGTAGCATCATTTTGATTACCACAAAAAAAAAAAAAAAAAAAAAAAAAAAAATTGACTTGTCTCTCCTTTTCTTT